>NC_137197.1:3109064-3251564 GCF_960531495.2 Zeus faber
GGAGGAGGGCGGGGCCGGTTGTTCTCCGGGGGTCGGAGGCAGCAGGGACGGCAGCGCTGGGTTGGACCCTTCAACCAGAGGAGGATGCAGCAGATTCACACAACCTAGAAATGTGTATTTATTCTGCTGTTTCTGTGATCAAGTGTTTTCTGCTTATTTTTTTTGTTATCAGTTTTTTGTGTTTCGATTATTAAATTACGTAAAACCTGCAATGGATATATTCTTGTACATTTGATAAAATATATTAATCGCTTCATAATATATATTATAAATAAATTAACAGATTTCTCAACTTCACAAATCTAATGCTTGACACGTCAGTTTGACTGGAGCCACACGTAGAGACTCCAAGACTCCACTGTGAAGTAAAATATAAAGTCTATTCCTGGACGTGATATTTGTTTCTGCTCTACATATGTGAGGTTTTATTTGTTGCAGGGAAAAATGTATTAGTTACTCGGTAACTCGGTTATCCGATTTAGGACCGCGATCAGCCATTTTTCATATGTGCTTGATACAAACCAGGCTTGTTAATTCAATATTTTCACGAGATACATCTTTTGAATGGAGCTCTTTGGGAATCTAGGCTCCGGTTCACGCTCCGCGCTTGGAAAACAGAGCTGAGGCGTAAAAAGACGCTGAGGGGTTTGGGAGCCTGGCGGCGGGACGCTTCTGCTCGGTGTGACCTTCCACACTGACTAACACGGCAGCGTTTCTGCAGCGTTGCCGTGACGCTTTCACAACGCTGACGTGTCGTTTCTGGTGTGGCACGAATGAATGGAGAGGCAACATGGATAGATAGATAAGGATCGATAAGAAATGAGGAATTAATACCGACTGCCCGAGATGAAACTGCAGACGACGGAATGTGAGTATTTAAAAAAAAAATCTGTTTTAATTGTTGATGTATTTATTTGATCAATTTTATTTTCTGACATTTACAAGGAACAGAAAATGCCTCAGGAGGGTGGCTCCTCCCGTTTAAACCGTCAGGAACACGACGGATTTAGAGTCATGTTAGAATGGCTAGAATGCATGATCTGAGTTGTATTTTCAGAAAAAAACCCCAGAGAAACCTCAGAGACCGATGTGAACTTGTTGAGAAGGACCACAACAGATCAGCTTTAAAGAAAAATAAAGTTTGCAACCACAATAGGAGGTACAGTTTGGTTCAAAACAATGCACAAAATCACAAAACTGCTAATTAATGTTGCACTGCAAAATCATTTTGAACAATTAATTTTATCAGATTCGACAAAGACAAAGGGCGTGAAGAGGCTGAACGTATTTTTCCTCGTGTTGGGATTTTAAACAGGCTTCGGTTGCCATGTGTTCAACGAAGGCCCGTGCACATCCCTCCTCCCCGGGTGCCAGGGAGCTGCACCCATGCCCTCACACGTCCGGTGAGCCGCCCTGTGCTGACGTTTATAATTCCAATGACTCTGTTACGTCCTCTCATTTGATGTACTTATTTTCTTTATTTATGATTTTTGTTAGAGTATTATAATCATCCAGTTTATTTGTTATACTCTCTGGTTTCTTCGTTTCCTCATCATTACTTCCTCTGAGGTCCACATCCCGGCTGGAGACGGTGCTCTGGTGGACGGGGGCACCTGAACGCCTCACGCTCTCCCGGTGTTTCCAGTTGGGACGCCACCAAGTGGGATCCGAGGAGGGGGGGAAGCAGAGGGTTGATCTTTCTTTGTTCCATTATTTTAGTTTTCCCCATGTGGCAATATTCAGATTAGCCCCAGTCTGTTTTTGTATAGTTGCTGTATATGACTAATTCAGTAACTTATGTGGAATAGCCGAACTTGACCATCGCTTGCCGTCTCGTAGCACCCCTGAGTGTATCACTGGATGCGTTGGGCCGGGTATCTTAAAGGCTGCTTTTCCCATTGAGCTGGGGGCTGCTTTTGGGCTGACTGCCCTGCTGCTTGTCTCAGTCAAAGAAAAAAAAACAACAAAAAAAGAGGATTTGAATCCATTTCTGGACTGTTCCACGCGTAACTGCTGGCTCAGATGAGAAAAGTTGGACTTTTCACATCGACACCCAAAAGTCTGCATTACGGCAAAGGAAGCGGAAACAGAGAAGCTGTTCTATTCTTGCGTTGCCAGATAATTGAAATTGTATTAATGTATAATATATATAACTGACAGTGTATTTTGGTGAACTATAGTATTTATAAGCATGTGCTTTAACTTCTGCAAAGTTGCATGTATTTGCTCAGCGTGTGAGGGTTTTGAAGGAGCTTTAATTGGAACGCTTCAAATGAAGGCTCGGTCACCTCAGTGCTGTTGTGGCTGCAGATCCGGACGCTCCGTGCACGTCCCTCCTCCCCGTGGAGCCAATAACGCCGCTCTGTGAAACTGTACCGCGTGGAAGACGGAGGACATGCAGCCTCCGCGCAAACCCACTTATCATTCCGAGCAGAACTTTTTTTTTTTTTTTTTTAAAGCCAATTACCACGAGAGGGGGCTGCTACAGAATCAATCCCAAGTGTCCTGAAGGTCAGTTCCGCTCCTTGTCGTTCCGCTGGATTTCTGAGGAGCGGAATTCCACTCGTGTCCCTCGAAAAAGCGGCGAGAATTGATTTGGTGTTTGGGGGTTGGGCAGGACGGCCACGATGTGCTGACACCGTGTACTGCTTTGCATTTGGGCGCTGGCGGGATGCCGTGTCACGGGGGTCCGGGCTCAACCTCTGGCTCGGCGCTCAGCCCCTCTAATGCGGCTGAAGCCACCGGCGACCTTCCACCTTTCAGCCTCCGTGTTTTTCAAGTGGACAAATGCCGATCGGAAGCTTGATTTTCCCCTGATTTTTCTTTTCTTTGTGGCTCATTGTCTCCGGGGCTGGAGAGTCAGTCACTGTTTCACTTTCGTTATACGTAATAAGACTTAATTATACTTCATTATACGTAAAAATAAATACATTTGTACAAAAATTTGGGCTCTCTCCAGTCCCATGCTCACATACACACACACAGTATATTCACATACATACACACAGTTTATACACATACATACATACATACATCCATACATATGTACAGTATATACATGCATACAGTATATATATATACATACAGTATATACACATAGATAGATAGATAGATAGATAGATGGATGGATATATTTCCTCCCAGCTCTCAGTGTAACGCTCCACCTAAAGCCCTCCACCCAGCACCCGTCAGCGCCGTTTGGGAAATAAAACCCTCCCTCCGCCCGGAACAGCGTCCAGCGTCACGGGAGCAGCTGCTGATGAAAGGCAGCGTGGTAAACATGGATCAGTCCCTCTCTCTGGGTCCCTGTCAGATATCACAAAGAACTTCATCTGACATCTCAGCATTTTTTATTCATTTTTTATTCATTTTTTTATCCATTTTTTTCCATTCATTTTTATTCATTTTTATTCATTTTTTATCAGTTTTTTTCATTCATTTTTATTCATTTTTAATTCCTTTTTTAAATTTGTTTTAATTCGTTTTTTATTCATTTTTTATTCATCGTTCTTGTTCGTTTTCACAGGGACAAGGAGTTATTTAAAAGGAAAGCGGTGATAGAATTATTAGGAGGAGTCTAGGTGTTAATGTGCAGCCAGCCGGTGGTTATCTCACAACAACCTCAGACAGGGTGGTGGACTGCGGCATCGCTGTGACAACCCCCCGGTGCTGCACATCCACCTGCTCCTCCCACGGCTCCATTTGAAATTGTTTATATTTATTAGTATTTAAGAGCTTCCACTGAGAGAGGGTCCACAGCGAGGCCGCCAGCTGTTCACCTCGCTGGCGGACCAATGGGCCTGGTCAAGCCGCGGCTGCAGACGGCAGCTTGACCACGCCCCTCGGTCCGGCCACGACCTCCGAGAGACCTTTGCCCGACACGTGAGCAACGTGTGCACTGTGACGAAAGTTCAACTGCACCTTCACGTCCCTGGTGAATTTGGTGGATTTGGTATCGATCAAGTCTTCTGTTGCATTTTCTCTGCGGCGCCACGAGCTAGTGTTAGCATTAGCATGCAGGCGGGGTGGGACCAGGAGAAGCGGTTGCCGTAGCAACGGTCATTATTAACAGACTTTCGTCGGTTGTTCTTGAGAAATTATTGACCGCTGGTTGCCGCTATCGACCAGTCAGAATCAAGTATTTCACAGAGCCATGTGATGAGATCAAATAATACAGACAGACAGACAGACAGACAGACAGACAGACAGACAGACAGACAGACAGACAGACAGATAGATAGATAGATAGATAGATAGATAGATAGATAGATAGATAGATAGATAGATAGATAGACAGATAGATAGACAGACAGACAGACAGACAGACAGATAGACAGACAGACAGATAGACAGACAGACAGACAGACAGACAAGTCAGAACCTTTTATTATTTTGTTTTCTCCCCAATGGAGCGATGAGTCATCTCCTGCATGACATCACTGCAGCTGCTCTGACACATTAGGGCCAAATTAATATCGGCTCCGGCCTCAACTTCTTCTTCCACAGCAGCATCTTTCTCACGGCTCCTGGATCGACCTGGAGGCTCCGTGGGCCCCAGGGCTGCAGCTCAGAACCAGAACCAGAACCAGAACTAGAACTAGAACTAGAACCAGAATTGGAATCAGAACCAGACCAGAACCAGAACTAGAACCACAACCACTACTAGAACCATAACTAGAACCATAACTAGAACCAGAACCAGAACCAGAACTAGAACCAGAACCAGAACTAGAACCAGAACCAGAACCAGAACCAGAACTAGAACCAGAACTACAACCACAACCACAACCAGAACCAGAACGGCTTTAATCCACCAGGTGCATTTACATGTACGAGGATTTAGTCAGAGTGAGGACTCCTGGTTTCTACAGATGATTAGAATTAAAAAGAAAAAGCTTAAAAATCTGACATTTCTTTAATAATAATAAAAAACAACGAATTAATTGAAAAATCAAATAAAAATGACAATAAAAACAAACTAACACAGAAGTGAAAAAGTCAAATACGGAAATAAAAAAATATATACAGCAGATACAAATGCCGTTCTATAAAAAATACATTTCCTACATTTTGAATGGTGGCGCTGAGTCTCGTCAGTAAATGAAGGGTTGACGCGGTGAGGGCGCTGCACAGGAGGAGGGACAGTGTGTTGAGCTGCTTCTTCCTCCTCGTTGAGAAGGAAAATGCCAGAATGAAAAAGGTCATTTGAGCCTGACATTCCATTAAAAAGGCAGAACTTTTAATTTGAAACTCAGCTTTTGTTGTGTAATGCTACAGCAGCTTCAACCTTAACAAAATGTGTTGTTGTGTTGATGTAGTTTTATCGTGTTGTGTTAGTGTTATGTTGTCGTGTCTTATAGTTGTTGTTGTTGTTGTGCTGTTGTAGTAGTGTTCAAATGTTGTAGTAGTGCTGTTGTTATAGTGTTGTAGTAGTGCTATTGTTGTAATGTTGTTGTCGTGCTGTATAGTTTAAAGAAGAAGAAAGAAGAAACAGTCTTTAATCATCACACGACACTCCACAACACATGCTTGCACACACACACACATGCACATGCTTGATGGTGGCCGGTGAAATGGTTCCTCTGCATTTGACCATCCTGGCTTGTCCTTCCTCTGGGGGCACAGCCAGGAGCAGTGGGCAGCGTACGTGGACGCGCCCGGGGACCAGGTGATAAGTGTCCATCGCTGGTCAGACGATGATGGGTGCATGTTTTTGGTGGGGGTCCTTACTGACGTGAGGTGGAGGAAACCCCATGTGAACACGGGGAGAACATGCAAACTCCACACAGAAAGGCTCCTGTTTTTTTGGAAGATAACCCGCCGGAGCACGGTGCCAACAGCGCCCCAGGCGGGAATCGAACCCAGGACCTTCTTGCTGTGAGGCAGCAGTGCAATGCACTGCACCACCGTGCCACAAGTGTAGTGCTGTAGTGCAGTAGTGCTGTTCTTGTAGTTTTGTTGCAGTGTTATAGTCATATAGAAGTGTTGTTGTTGTAGAGTTGTAGTGTCATAGTGCTGTAGTATTGTTGTTGTGTTGTTGTATCAGTGCTGTTCTTGTAGTGTTGTTGTAATGTTATGTTGTTGTAGTAGTGTTGTAGTGTTACAGTTTATTATTGTAGTAGTGCTGTTGTAGTGTTGTTGAAGTGTCATAGTGATATATAAGCGTTGTTGTTGTAGAGTTGTTGTACAATGCTGTAATATTGTTGTTGTGTTGTAGTAGTGTTTTTGTTGTTGCATTGATGGAATGCTGCTATTATTATGTTTATGTTATAGTGTTGTAGTGTTGTAGTAGTGTTGTTGTTACAGTGTCATAGTAGTGTTTTAGTGTTATAGTGCTGTAGTTGTGTTGTGGTAGTGTTATAGTGCTGTATTAGTCTTATGTTGGGTTGTTGCTGTTGTTGTAGTGCTATAATGTTGTTGTTATAGTGTGGTAGTAGTGTTGTTGTAGTAGTGTTGTAGTGTTATAGTGTTGTAGTAGTGTTATAGTGTTGTTGTTATAGTGTTATAGTAGTGTTGTTTTAATGTCATAGTGCTGTAGTTGTGTTGTTGTTGTCCCTGTTTTGTTGTAGTGTTATAGTGTTGTATTAGTCTTATGTTGTGTTGTTGTTGTGAGTGTGGTATTGTTGTAGTTATTGTTGTTGTAGTGTAATCGTGTTGTTGTAGTGTTATAGTGCCTTAGTAGTGTTGTTGTCATCGTTGTGTTGTTGTAGTGCTATAGTGTTGTTATATAGTTGTAGTACTGTTGTTGTAGTAGTGTTGTAGTGTTATAGTGTTGTAGTAGTGTTATAGTGTAGTAGTAGGGTTGTTGTTGTTATATATAGTGTTGTTGTTGTAGTAGTCTCATGTTCTGTTGTTGTGCTATTGTTGCAGCGTTGTTGGTGTTGTAGTGCCGTTGTAGTGTTATAGTGTTGTAGTCTTATGTTGTGCTGTTGTTGTATTGTTGTGTTGCTATTATTGTTGTGTGGTTTCTAATGTGTTAATGTGATGCGTTGTAGTGTTGTTGTGTAGAAGTTATGTTGTGTAGTACAGTAGTAGTAATCTGTGCAGAACTCCTCCTCAGTCGGGTGGAGTCTCTTCCCCCCAACCATCTGCTCCCTGTAGCTCCACCCGAGATCCATCCTCCGTCACTCTCGCTCTTCTCTTTGTATCTTTCTTTTTTTCCATCTGTACATTCTTGCTTTTATCTATTCTCCCTTTCTCCCTTTCTTTCTCCCTTTCTTTCTCCCTTTCTTTCTTTCTTTCTTTCTTTCTTTCTTTCTTTCTTTCTTTCTCCCTTTCTTTCTTTCTTTCTTTCTTTCTTTCTTTCTTTCTTTCTCCCTTTCTTTCTTTCTTTCTCCCTTTCTTTCTTTCTTTCTTTCTTTCTCCCTTTCTTTCTTTCTTTCTTTCTTTCTTTCTTTCTTTCTTTCTTTCTTTCTTTCTCCCTTTCTTTCTTTCTTTCTTTCTTTCTTTCTTTCTTTCTCCCTTTCTTTCTTTCTTTCTTTCTTTCTCCCTTTCTTTCTTTCTTTCTTTCTTTCTTTCTTTCTCCCTTTCTTTCTTTCTTTCTTTCTTTCTTTCTTTCTCCCTTTCTTTCTTTCTTTCTCCCTTTCTTTCTCCCTTTCTTTCTCCCTTTCTTTCTTTCTTTCTTTCTTTCTTTCTTTCTTTCTTTCTTTCTCCCTTTCTTTCTTTCTTTCTTTCTTTCTTTCTCCCTTTCTTTCTTTCTTTCTTTCTTTCTTTCTTTCTTTCTTTCTTTCTTTCTCCCTTTCTTTCTTTCTTTCTCCCTTTCTTTCTTTCTTTCTTTCTTTCTTTCTTTCTTTCTTTCTTTCTCCCTTTCTTTCTTTCTTTCTTTCTTTCTTTCTTTCTTTCTTTCTCCCTTTCTTTCTTTCTTTCTTTCTTTCTTTCTTTCTCCCTTTCTTTCTTTCTTTCTTTCTTTCTTTCTTTCTCCCTTTCTTTCTTTCTTTCTTTCTTTCTTTCTTTCTCCCTTTCTCCCTTTCTTTCTCCCTTTCTTTCTTTCTTTCTTTCTTTCTTTCTTTCTTTCTTTCTCCCTTTCTTTCTTTCTTTCTTTCTTTCTTTCTTTCTTTCTCCCTTTCTTTCTCCCTTTCTTTCTTTCTTTCTTTCTTTCTCCCTTTCTTTCTTTCTTTCTCCCTTTCTTTCTCCCTTTCTTTCTTTCTTTCTCCCTTTCTTTCTTTCTTTCTTTCTTTCTTTCTTTCTTTCTTTCTTTCTGTCTTTTGTTCCTCTCTTCTCTTCAATACACGCACACACACCGTGCAATACACACACAAGCACACACTAAACAATCACGTCGTTACACACACCATACACTCTCCAACACACACACACACACACACAAGCATACGTACACACACACACACTCCAACAGACTGCAATACACACACAAGCACACACTAAACACTCACGTCGTTACACACACCCTACACTCTCCAACACACACACACACACACACAAGCATACGTACACACACACACACTCCAACAGACTGCAATACACACACACACACACACAGACACACACACACACACACACACACACACACACACACACAGACACACACACACACACAAGCATACGTACACACACACACACACTCCAACACACTGCAATACACACACACACACACACACACACACACACACACACACACACACACAAGCATACGTACACACACACACTCCAACACACTGCAATAAACACACACACACACACGCGGGTTAATCAATGTACGATGCAGTGAAAAAACAGGAATTCCCTAAATATCAGCTGTGTTGTTTGCGTTCGTTTCAGATTTGTAATATTTTCCTTCATATGAGTTTAACGGCTGCTCCACCGCGTCGCCTCCGCTCTAGAATATTCACACATTTATATTCTCATATATTTTGATTTATTAATATCTGAAGACAACCACCCTCATGCGCCCCCCCCAGTGCGTGCTCCATCCCCCTCATGAGCACTCCATCCCCCTTGTGCGTGCTCCACCCTCCTCATGTCAGCTCCATCCCCCTCAAGTGCTCCACCCTCTCATGCGTGCGCCACCCCTGTCGTGCGTTCTCAACTCCTAGTGCACGCTGCATTCCCCTAGTGCACACTCCAACGCCCTGGTATGGGCTCCATCCCCCTCGTGTGTGCCCCACCCTGCGCGCTCCATCGCCCTCGTGCATGCTGCTTCGCCCTCCCGCGCGCACCAGGACGTCATGTGAAGCCTCAGAAAGACGAAGACGCTGAGGACCAGGACCAAACATCAGATCCACCACCAGAAGCTTGGGAACACGATCACGGTGTTTGCAGAGTTGTATTTTTAATAAACACACGGGGTTACCCCCAAGTACTTAATTGAAAAAAAAATTTAAAAATAACTTTTCAAAGTTGTGTTTTTGAGGAAAAAAGTAGAATTTCCTCCCTGCATTATGCATAAGCGATGTTTAATTCATACAAAGATGAAAATCTCATCACGGAAACATGATGACTGAGGTACATGCAATTATAAGTTTTGCTCACATCAAAGTAAAATAAACTGATATAAATATGTGATAGAACTAAGAAGAAGCTAAACGCTGCAGCAGCATAACGATGTTTTGGGCAGAACTTCGCCACCGACACTTTCTACTTTAATTCTAACAGTTTACTGCTTTAACTTCGCTCAGAAAAACGGAAAATAACCAAAAGCCAGCCAGTGAACCAGTTCTGTTTTGCTTCTGGGTAACATCTTCCCAAACCACCGTCTGATACTGGAGCTGTTTGCTTGAGACAGAAAGTCTTTTATCTGGGGATTTTGTTGCAGTAAACCGTGAAAACAGTAAAACACTACTAACACTCCTATAATAAAAACATTTATTTACAGTAAAGACTATAAGAAACAATAAAATCAGTGAGAAAGGAAAAAAGTGGTTGGGTCAGAACAGAGCAAATAAGACAATAAGACTAATTAAATAAAATAATACATTAAAAATGCAAAACTGCAAAATGCTGCAACTAATGTGCATTTTAGGAATGAAGCGTTAGTTGATATTTCATTCATGAGGTTCTCAGCGGCTGCAGGAACATCTCAAACCATCTCAGAACTATTTAATGATCGAGACCTTTTCTTTAAATTCCCTTTGAGCGTTGTGCTTCCCGGGTAATTACATTAAAACAAATGAAGGTGAGGAAAAGGTTTTATGGCGCATGGAATTATAACAGGAGAGATTTTATATTTCCACTTGTACATGTCACCTTGAATGGAACATCTTAACATTTTCCCTTTTAAAAATGTGGTGGATAAGTTAAACCGCTAATGATTTCCTTGGAACAAAGTGTATAAAACTATCAAACTGTTACACAGGTTTTACTCCTCAAATGATGAATACTTTATATTTCTCACAATGCAGCAAAGGAAATTACAGTAATTAATTTAATTTCATACAGATTTCCATTCAGGAACTCGGAACAGAAATGTGCTCTTCAAAAAGCCAATTTTTTTTTATTGAACATGTACTGTCCTTCAGACATTAAATCCACTGTGCACGGTCCAAAGTCTTCACGTGTCACACGTCACGGGCGTCACGGCGACATCTGTTTCTGGAGGTGAATTTGACTTTTTTAGCTGGCGGCTAATTCACCTCCACAGTGTATTAGTGTGGCGTGGCCCGCCACCTGCTGCTGCTCAGACCGGGCGGCTAAATTTAGACCGGTCCCCCGCTCCCGGACACGCAAAAACACGGTGCAACACAAACGCCTCTGACGGCGTTCCGGTCACAAAGCTCCGGGATTTTTAAGGAACAACCGTAATTCAAAACAGTGTGAATGATGAGATTTTCCAACTTGTCGTTTCCGTACAGTTGGAGGGTGTTTGTTTTTTTTGACATTACGGCACCAACAACACGTGCCTCACAGATAACAAGAATTTCCCCCGGGAAACACCTCTCAGCAGCACGGCTCAATGAAAACGTTGACTCTTCCTATGTGATTTGTGCGCTGCTCTGATGTCTTTAATTTTGCTGATAAATATTCCAAAACCATCCCAACAAAACCTGTGATTGAGTTTGCTGGAATAAAGCGGGGCCGCCATTTCTGGCTGTTATTATTGTATTGTATTTGTCTGTTTGTTTGTCTTTTTGTTTGTTTATATCCAATCGGATTGTGATTGATTTCTCAAAATGAAATGTCAGCACGTGAACTGAGACGAACCCGTCCAATAAAAGCGCCGGTTCATAGATCAAACCCGCTCACCAATTATCCGGTTGTTGCTGGGAAAATTGGGCAGGAATCCACCTGACAAAAGAGGACGCATTTCTCTGCAAAGGTTAGAGGATCTATCAAAACGCTGTGATTCTGTCAACTAGCGGCAGGAGGAAAACAACATGGCTGCTGCATGCAAAGCATCCCATCCCTCAGAGGAATTTGTCAATTACCTGCGTACAGTGTTTCCTGTCTGCGGGCGTAGGGTTAAATTCATGGTTTCCACAGTAATGAGCTGGAGGTACGACGCCGTCCTTCTGTGAGCTACAGAATGATCAGGCCGGTTTCACACAGTTATTCCCATTTTCCATAATTACAAAATCGGTATTGGGGTTTAACCTGGGGTCCCTCCCTCTTCCCCCGGTATCAGGTCCCCCTTGACCAAACCTTTTATCACAGAACGTCTCTTTTGACTGTTTCCACTGTGGCTACGGTTGTTGTAAAAAAAATCCTATTGATAATACGGTACGTCAGAGCGGGCAAAGGATTCATTTTTCTGTTCGCGATCATGTAATTACCAGCGCATCGGCCACGTTTTATCTCCAACACTGTTACGGCAACGAAAAGAGCTCAGAACACATCACACATTGATTCCAAGAAATGTAAAAGCCGGATTAGAACATCTGAGTCCCATCAAACTGTTCCTCAGCTTCATTGAGCAGATGTGGCGCCGCAGCAGCAGGTCATGGAGACAGCGAAATCCGATGCCCCCAGATCAATTAGATCTATGAAATCCATTTCTCTTTGCGTGTTTGTTCTTGTTTGCAATAATTACAACCTACGCCCCCAAACAGGCGTGATAAACACCCCCTGATTTCAGAGTGTTTGTTCAGATCGCAGGGACCTGCTGCTTGTCGTGCTGTTTGAAAACCAGGGAAATCTACTGGGATTACAAAGGCTCATCACCATCTGTGGCATCGCTCCAAAATAGGTCTGTGCAGGGGAGAGCCCTGGCGGGGAGGGAAGAGGAGCAAAGTCAGAGCTATTATGGGATGTTCTCACCTCATCTGCAGAACAACGCAGGTGCCATTAATTGGGCTGTCAGCACAGACACTCCCACAAACCAGGCAACGTAAAATGGCTCTGAACGCTCCACGTCAAAACGGTGATTCAGTCTTCCACACACAGAGATATATGTACCCATCAAGAAAACAGGGCGGGACAAAGGTTAACTGCTTAACATATTGAATATGTACTTATTTGGGCAAATCACACTGATCAGCCACAACATTAAAACCACTGACAGGTGAAATGAATAACATTGATCATCTGGTTCCAATGGCACCTGTCAAGGGGTGGGATATATTATTATTATATGTATAAATACTGTTTTATATTATGATTATTATATATAGTTATATGTGATCCACCGTGTAGTTTAGGGTCATTTGGCGGCTTTCAAGTTTGCTTTTTTTTGCATCATTTGAAAGTGGAGAGTTAGAGCTTCCCAACAAGGTGTCACTTGTGCAAATTAAGCAAATATTTTTAAAGCTATGACTTGGGTGTGGCAAACTGTGTTTCTGAGAAAATCACCTTCAAAGTTTTACCCACACCAGGTTCATTCAGCTCCAACAATGCAAATGGGGTTGGAGGACCAACAAAGCCTCATGGCTACTAAACATACTGCTGAATGGCCAATCACCAACAGCTCAACAACACACTACTAATTTTGTTTTTAAAATAAAAGCTTTTATTTACCAGTAAGAATATACATAAAAGTGGAATTATTTTGGAGTTTAAACGTACGGACAACACAACAAAATATAGAGTCTATCAATAATATGAGTCTGAACTCTGAAAATCTGCCACCAACCTTATCACGTCATCCATTTCTTCCGTTGTAACTACAACAGACGTATCGTCGGTCTCCTCCGGTTGTTCTTGAAAATATTCAGTTTCATTGTCACATTAAGTTTGAAATCCACTGTTTGTCGTCCACCTCCAAGCCCGTGGACTTTCAGAGGGACACAATCTCCTCCACCACTGCCGCTTCGGGTTCGAATCCTTCGAAGTCCCTTTCGGACACGACCTCAGGCCACAGCTTCTTCCACGCAGAGTTCAAGGTCCCCCTTGTAACACCCTGCCAGGCCATATCGATAATTCTGAGGCATATCACGATGTTGTAGTGGTCCTTCCAGAACTCTCGAAGGATGAGGTTTGTGTTCTCTGTCACCTCCAAGCAGCGGCGGAACAGGTGCTTGGTGAAGAGCTTCTTGAAATTTGAAATCACCTGCTGGTCCATGGGCTGCAGGATGGGGGTGGTGCTGGTTGGAAGGTAAAGAACCTTTAAACGGGAACTCTTCGAGGATGTCGTCTTCGAGGTTCGGCAGGTGAGCAGGTGCATTGTCCAGGACGAGAAGGGCTTGAAGGGGTAGGTTATTTTCCTGGAGATACTTCTTAGCGGCAGGACCAAAGACCAGGTTTACCCACTCCACAAAGAACTGCCTGGTGAGCCACGCCTTCGGGTTTGCCCTCCACACAACCTGCAATTTTTCTTTTAGGATCTTATGCGACTTAAAGGCTCTGGGGTTTTCCGAATGATATATGAGCACGGCTTGATCTTGCAGTCGCCACTCGATTCGCACAGTGCGAGGGTTAACCCAGCCTTCGTGGGTTTGTGGCCTGGCATCTTCTTCCCCTCTGCAATGATGTAAGTCCTCCTTGGCATCTTCTTCCAGAAGAGCCCTGTCTTGTCACAGTTGAAGACTTGCTGGGCGATGTATCCTTCGGTTTCTATCATTTCGGCAAAAGTTTGGAGGTAATCCTCAGCTGCCTTCACATCCGAGCTCGCTGCCTCGCCATGCCTGATGTAGCCCCGATTGGCTTTAAACGACTCTTCCGATGCCTCGTCCGTTGAAGTGCCTGGGGTCGGCTGCGGCAAATCAGTGTAGAGTCATTATGCCTTCTCGCAAATGATACCCTCCATCACGCTATCTCCTGCGAGCTGCTTCTCCGTCAACCACACCAACAGCAGATTCTTCATCTTTTCATGGACAGCGGTCCGCAGCTTAGACATTATTTTAACGGCTGGCGTAATACCCTTTATTGCCTCCTTCTGCTTCAGTATCGTACATATCATAGAAGTACTACGCTCGTACCAATTCCATCACACGCACACCTCGCTCATGTTTTTCCATTATTTCGCACTTTAAGTCAATGACATCATCCGCTTCTTCTTCTCCTCTTACTTTTTTTGACCTATGGTTCAAAAAAAAAATTGGCAAAATAACTGCACAAAAAGCACAAATTACGAGCACAAAACACAAAAGAGATGCTTCCCCGCTCAGGTAACGCGGGATGCTGGCCGGATTTGCTCGCCACGCCACCTAGCGGCGCACCTGAAGCTCGCTCCTTGTAACTCACCTTTTTGCTTGCAAATCAATATGAAAAATCTACGGAACGACGGCTCGTAACTCAGAAAACTTGTATGTTAGTGCACTCGTAACTCACAGTACCACTGTGTGTGAATATATATATATATATATATATATATATATATATATATATATATACTGTTATATATTATTATTATTATTATATAGTGTTATATATTATTATTATATTTGGCAGCAAGTGAACAACCAGTTCCTGAAGTTGATGTGTTGGAAGCAGGAAAAATAGGCGTGGTCAGGATCTGAGCCACTTTGACAAGGAGCACATTGTGATGCTGGACGACTGGGTCAGAGCATCTCCACAAGCACAGGTCTTGTGGGCAGTTCCCGCTACGCAGTGGTTACTACCTACCAAAAGTGCTCCATGGAAGGACGACCGGTGAACCGGCAACAGGGTCATGGGGTCCAAGGCTCATTGATGCACGTGGGGAGTGAAGTCTAGTCCGTCTGGTTGGATCCTACAGTAGAACTACTGCAGCACAAAGTGGTGAAAAAGTGAATGTTGCTATGATAGAAAGGTGTAGAACACAGTGCATGGCAGCTTGTGCTCACAGTGTCCATGCTGACCCCTGTCCACCCCTGAAAGCACCTACAATGGACACGTGAGAGTCAGAACTGGACCATGGAGCAATGGAAGAAGGTGGAGGTCTGATGAATCACCCTTTCTTCTACATCATGTGGATGGGCGGGGTTAGGGTATGATGGAGCATCTGTGGGATGTGCTGGAACAACAAGTCTGATCCACGGGGGCCCCACCTCCAACTTCCAGGACTTAAAGGATCTGCTGCTAACGTCTTGGTGCCAGATACCACAGGACACCTTCAGAGTCTGGTGGAGTCCATGCCTCCACTAGTTACAGCTGTTTTTGGGGACACGGGGGGGAGCTACAGAGAGAGAGAGAGAGAGAAAAAATTGATAGAAACGTTGCTCTGTTTCACTGGTAGCACACTGGCACATGCCCAAAGTGATGAAATTGTTTTATTGGACCCAAGTTGTAATTTGTGTGCTCATCTCAAATGACAAAACTGTTGGACTGGAACTGCCTTGAGACGTTAGGAGATTGAACCAGCAACCCTCAAGACAGATGCTGCTCCTCATAAGCTACAACCTGAGAAAAGGATGGGCTTTTTTCAAAGATCAGGTGAAGGAACAGGCTCTATCTTTAATCCTTTAAGACCTCAGTAAGACTTTTGATACTGCAGATCATATAATTTTAATTGACCGCCTGAAGCAGTGGGCGGGATTCAGAGATAGAGAGCGATGCTGGCTCAGCTCCTTCTTTCCCACTCAAACTTTACTTTCTGTCACTGCAGGCAACCAACCCATCTCAGCAGACAGCAGCTGTGGGGTCCCACAGGGTTCAATGCTGGGTCCCTTCCTCTTTCCCCATAATATGTTCCCAGTTTACCAAATCATTCATCACATCACGTCTCCCTGAACTGGTGTGGGTGCGGTATTTGTAAAACTTTCCATTTATTTATGTTAGAGCAGTCAAAGGATTCATTTTTCAATTTCGGATTAATTGTATAATTTCTATTGTATAAATTCTGTGATTAATTATGTTTGGTCTTGTGTTACAAACATCATAAAAAACATGCACTGTTACGCCAGCCAAATGAATGCAGGATGGCATAAAATCCCATATTCCCAAAATCCAGGTTTAAGACACAAGTAGGAGTTAAATACACTAGTGGTGGAAAGATAATCCAATGTAAATTCATGGCTCGGTGCTGAGTCATGTTAGTGCTTTTTACACCTTGTTTTCCAGCTCTCATATGATGAGTTAAACATGATGTACTTCTGTGATTTGACTCAGCCACAGAGTGCACGATGAGTCATCCGGCAGAGTTTACAAGCCAACACGCACATTTTTTTCTAACAGGGTGATAACGTGCTTCCTAAATCGAGCGGCAGTTGTCCGTCCCTTTCTTCCCGTCCTCCACATTCCTGCAACAATCTGCTCAACGCTTCCGTCGTTTCCAGCTCGTGTAGAATGCAGCTGTGGAGATATTTATCAGCGCCAATGGACCCCCACATCCTCCCCAAATTATAACTGTTATAATTGTATATGAACCAAGTTTTTAATGGACATGTTTGCCTTGACGCCACAAATTTTGTCCATGGAATTTTGTTTATTTTGTGTTGCTGTTGATGTGGGTGTTTTCGTGCGCCCTCCTTCAGCAGGTTGATTACCTTGTTGGGAAAAGGTAGAAAAATGAGTTCGATTTTCTTTAAAATATCAACAAACAAACAAAATCTGCCTTCACGCCGGTGGATTAATGTGCTGGAATGTGACGCCTGATATGACGTGTGACCACATCCAAACCTTAATCCTGACCACCATCACCGCCCCGATGTGCATGTGGAGGGACAGTGTTTTCCAGAAGCTCACGCCGCTGAACTCCAACGCAATTCAAATCATTGTTGCCGCTCATCAGCGTCCGGGTGCGTGTGAGTCGGCGTCTATTAGTCACAGGAAAAGGAGCGATTTCATGGTGTGTCATACTGTACAAACCCACGGTGGCCATTAAACCCATTCAGCTGGATTCTTCTGAGGTCTGTGAATTGGATTTTCGAGTCGTCGTGAAGATAATTTGAGTAAAAGTAAAAAGCTGCATTTCCTCCTCCAACAATTGCCGCGGTGTTCCAGAGAAAAAACGGGTTTCCCTTGTACTCTCTGATAAAAAGCCCTTCTTTTCTTCGTTTAAGCCATTGGCCCCGTTTCGTTGTAAGGCCGGGTTGTGCCAACTAAGTATTAGCGACGACTCTCGAATCGGTGACTGAGCTTTCCCAGAAAGTCCTCAATGCTGGGATTCACGCCTCGTCTCATTCTCTGCCTCTACCATCACACACCCTGACACAGGGAGCCGCTCTGAATCACATCATTCAAAATATGTCGCAGGCTAATTCTGCCGTTAATTATTCAGGGAGAGTGTACACAATGTCTCTCCAAACGTATGGGACGGAGGGAGCTGTGAAGGCACATCATCTGGGATCCGAGCGGCCGGCCCCGTCAGCAGAACCGGGCGGAATTTAAGCTCTCCTTAGAGAAATACCAGGATATCACCTGTCTCCGCCTCCGATAATGTCTCCAATTAAAGTTCTCTCTGTGCTTGTGCCAATCTTGGGTCCTTTCTGAGTACCTAGCCCCTCCATCCTTGAAATTGAGGTCTGGAGTGAATCTTATCGCCTCTCATTAGCTTCATTTCTCCCTTTATGGCGCGGCATTAACCCTCTCAAACGGTGACATTCATAGCGGCGCGACATCCTGGTTCCTGGAGAAGTATATGCGTTGCGGTATTTCAGCACGGCGGTCCTTGACATGTAATTTGATCTCTGGCACAACGAGGACGTGGGAATTCACTTCCTTTATCACTGTTATCCTACATTTCCGCATTTAACGACGCAGAGTCTGCCAGACCTAAAAGTGTTTAATGTATGGTTTGCGTCGGGTCCTTTTATAGAAGAGCCGTCCGTCCTATGATGTCGCGAAGCTTCGCTATTTCTAACGCTTGCTGCTCCTCGCCGCAGAACCAGAAATCCACTGTTCCAAATATAAATACATGGAATGAAGGGATCTTTTCTTTCAGCCAAACCCCCTAAGGATGATTGATAGGTCTCAGTCAGACTGCTGGAGGTGGCGGCTGTATCTATCTATCTGTAATAATAATAATAATAATAATAATAATTTGTAGAGCACCTTTCATACAGGACATGTAAATCATTACAGCTTTACATTAAATGAAGGCTGTCAGATAGTGAAAATAAAAGAAAAGCAAGCAAAGCAAAATACATTTACAAAGAAGAAGAATAAAATAATCAAAAGAATGAAATCAATTTAAAAAAGGGTAAGAATAAATGTTTATCAGCGAAATATTTTTATTTCTATTATTATTAGATTTTTATTTATGTGTGGGTGTGGGTTTCTACAGAACTGTTCTACAGAGCATATACATGTACAGTATATACAGTATGTATATATATACACTGTACAGATCGATAGATACATATATATTAATTTATTCATATATATATCTCAAAATATTTTATATATGAATAAATTAATGAATTAATAAATATGTATCTATCGATCTGTACAGTGTGTATATATATATATATATATATATATATATATATATATATATATATATATATATATATATATATATATAAAATATTTTGATGGAGTCTTGGACTTTACTATCATGACACCAAAAATGCCCAAAATAAGCTAAACCCATTTGCTAACTTTTCTTACCTGCATTGTCTTTCTTCCTTCATACTGTTTCCTTCTATCCACTTTATCCATCCCTCCATCCATCCATCCATCCATCCCTCCATCCCTCCCACCCTCCATCCATCCCTCCCTCCCTCCATCCATCCATCCCTCCATCCATCCCTCCATCCATCCATCCATCCCTCCATCCCTCCCTCCCTCCATCCATCCATCCCTCCATCCATCCATCCATCCATCCATCCCTCCATCCATCCATCCATCCCTCCATCCGTCTGTCTGTCAAATCTAAAACATGACCCAATGAAATGACTCACAGCTGCTATCATTCTGGAACCAGAAATACAATAGACAGATTTGAGACAAGCTCAATATGCCCTGGATGTGAGGATGACGACTATTTCGTAGAATTAGTATAAAAACACAGAATCAAACATTTTAAAACATTCTTTTAACTATCAGTATGTTTACATGCAGATTATTTCAAGGAATTAACTCCTCCATTCCTGACATGTTTTGCTCAACGTCATGAATCCCGGAAAGTTCAGCAGAGTTCTTCCTTGTTCTTCCTTGTACTGACATATAGTCATTAGCACATTTCTACACCCACCTCCATCTGTGACTTCAGAGCAGAGAGTGCACAACGATTTCACAACCCTTTTCCACATTTTTGAACTAATGAATGAATGAATGAATGAATGAATGAATGAATGAATGAATGAATGTTTTTATTGTTACTATTTGATTTTCTGTAAAGCACTTTGCATTGCATGTTGTGTATGAAAGGTGCTATACAAATACATATATTTTATTATTATTATTATAATTATTATCATTATTATTATTATTATTATTATTTTTAATATTAGTCTAAGTTGTCATTTGCCAGAGTTCCTCTTCAAAAAATCCCCATTTAATGCAAGTCAATCAGTTGAGCATTGAGCTGAGGTGTACTGGAGGTGACCGCACATCTGGGAAACAGCCCCGCCCACTGCTGTCTCCACCAATCACAATTTTGCTTACTCATTTTCTCTTAAACTACCGCCTTTTTTTATAGTTTTGTATGTCATGCATGTGTTATTTGGCATTTCAACAGATAAATGGTAAAGCATTTATTGATAAGTCAAGTTACACCCTGTTTCTTTGTTAGATTAATGTGAGAAATACACGATGGCTGAAAGTAATATTGGTAAAAAACAATAAATTGCAGCCGGCAGCAACACCATGGACGTAGGTCTGGACCAGTCAACGTGCACTAACGTTGCTGCATGTCACTCTTCTGGCGTTGTGTTTAAATGTCCCTGAAGAACGGTGTTTTAACAATTACCATGGTTCCTGGATGGCGCAGTGCGGACACAAAAGGTCGGTTTCTCCCATGGTTCTTAGAGCTTCCCGCGGTGCCAAAACGTCTTCTTTGAAGGATCATAGTTTCCGGGCTTTTGTCAAACGCAGCATGAGTTACAATTTTCAATGTTTCCTTTAAACGCAGCCCGGCTCAAGTCGTCTGTCTGGATGTGGTACTCACAAGTGGCTGGAGGGGAATGACTTCCCAGAAGACGACCTCCCCGCCCGCTCCTCAAACAAACAAAATCACATATAAATGAATTTCTCAGGAGACCTCAGCCATGTCCATGCCTACCGCCGTGTTTCAGACACGTTGAGCCCGAAAAACAAATTTTAAAAAAGTCAGAGCGATAACAATAGGGATCAACCCTGCGGGCTGGACTCCTAATAAACAACAACAACATGGCGAGGCAGCGTGAAACAATATGTGTTTTTGAATAACATCCAAAAACACACTTACTCACACTTACTAAGATTAAGGATTGTTGGTGCCGGTGGCTTTCCAGGTGGCCACACCCTTGACTTGTCAGGACCCTAAACCAGTGACTGGCCCCCAACAGGAAGTGGTTTAATAGGCCTGCATTCGTGTGAACCAATGGGAAGCCAATTAATGTCACAGACTTTGGGAAACGACTGATAAGTGTCAATTATCGAAACAATGTTCTGACGTTTTTTCCCACAGCCGTTGCCAGGCAACACGTTGCTGACCGAGAAACCAGGCAACAACGAATGAAACTCCTGTTGAGCTGCAAGAAAACAAGGCTCCCTCGTAGAAGAATCCATAGAATCCCATGTTTATTTTTGGGAGCATTAAAGACGCTGAACAGCTGGATTCTTTGCTGTGTCTTGGACACATTTGGGATCCATCGATATGTTGTGACTTTAATTTTTTGTTACTTGGAAAAGAAAAATGTAAAAATGTAACTGCCTCAGACCAGTCGTACGCACAGATCACAGTTCTGGGAAATTACATTTCAACTTTAACTAAATGTAAGTGGCACAATGAGTTAAAAAATTTAAATACTCAATATTATATGATATTATAGTCAAGTCAAGTCAAGTGGAGTCACACTTCATTAATAAAGCGCATTTCATACCAGCAACACAATGTACTTTACAATGAAATACAATCAGAAAAAGAACATAGTTGTTAGCTGGTCATCTCAAAAGAATGCCCCTGAAACAACAGCAACAACAAAAGCAGCAGCAACAACAACAACAAAAACAACAAAAACAGCAACAAAAGCAACCTGAGCAGCAACAGCAGCAACAACAACAGCAGCAATAGCAGCAGCTACAGAGACAACAAACAACAATTATACAATATTATACAATATTATACAATATTAAATATTTAAATAATTACCACTAGTACGAATCCAACATCTATTATTTTTCTTCTTTGTGTATCCTGCTTTTTTGTGTTTTTTTTTAATGTATTTTTATAATTCTAAAATCCTCATCTCATCTGATTGTTCTCTCTCACTGCCGACATAATCTGTTTTATTCTTCTTTTAAAGTCAACATAAATTCCCTGGACCATCGTCAGGAAGGTAGTTGAACACATTTCTACCTATTTATTCCACACTTATGGTAAATATTACTTCCATTTAGGAGTTGTTTTTTGTTAGTCATTAATCACCTACAGGTGCAAATACAAGAATGGAATGTAATGTAATGTAAAATGACTTTAGAAATACCACTGAAAGATGTGTAGTATTACTGTGGCTTTACTGATGGTGTTTACAGTGTTTCTCTGATGTTTTTTTAATTTCCTGCAGATCAAGTTATATACAATAATAAACAACACTGCATTAATACATTTAGTAATGCTGCACATTTGGTGCTATACTATAGTAAACATAGTAATACAGCAAAAATATACATTTAATTATGATTTTGGAGTTAATTTCTGCATTTGAGCACATAATCAGGCCAAGGATTTATTGACATGACATATTTTATATTACCTACTAACACTCGACAGTAATATTGATAAAAATATTGACTATAGCTGATCCTGTGAATACTAATAGATTATAAGTAAACAACAAATTGTATTACAATACAAATGATACCTGAGCTTACAGTATTTTTTGTATACAGCCATCAGCCACAACATTGAAACCACCACTAATCACTAATATTTTGTAGCGTGTCCATTGTAGGTGCTTTCAGGGGTGGACAGGGGTCAGCATGGACACTGTGAGCTCCCATACGCAGCAAGCTGCCATGCACTGTGTGTTCTACACCTTTCTATCATAGCAACATTCACTGTTTTTAACACTTTGTGCTGCAGTAGCTCTTCTGTGGAATAGAACCAGACGGACTACCCTTCACTCCCCACGTGCATCAATGAGCCTTGGGCCCCGTGACCCTGTCACCGGTTCACCGCTCGTCCTTCCTTGGACACTTTTGGTAGTAACCACTGCAGAGCGGGAACAGCCACAAGACCTGTGCTTGTGGAGATGCTCTGACCCAGTCGTCCAGCATCACAATGTGCTCCTTGTCAAAGTGGCTCAGATCCTTACGCTGCTTCAACACATCAACTTCAACACGTGGCGCAGTGCATTGCACTGCTGCCTCACAGCAAGAAGGTCCTGGGTTCCATTCCCGCCTGGGGCGCTGTTGGCACCGTGCTCCGGTGGGTTCCACCGTGCTCCCAAATAGGAGCCTTTCTGTGTGGAGTTTGCATGTTCTCCCCGTGCTCACATGGGGTTTCCTCCACCTCACGTCAGTAAGGACCACCACTAAAAAACATGCACCCATCATGGTCTGACCAGCGATGGACACTTATCACCTGGTCCCCGGGCGCGTCCACGTACGCTGCCCACTGCTCCTGGCTGTGCCCCCGGAGGAAGGACAAGCCAGGATGGTCAAATGCAGAGGAACCATTTCACCGGCACCATCAAAGCATGTGTGTGTGTGTGTGTGTGTGTGCAAGCATGTGTTGCAGTGTGGTGTGTTGCGTGACGAATAAAGACTTTCTTCTTCTTCTTCTTTCTTTCAACAACTGACTCTTCACTTACTGCCTCATATAATAATGATATATAACAGTTTATATATATATATATATATATATATATATATATATATATATATATATATTAAATAACACTACATATCTAATAAAAATATATAACAGTATATATCTTACAATAATATATAACAGTATATATATAATAATAATAATAATATATAACAGCATAAATATAATAATAATATATAACAGCATATATATAATAATAATATATAACAGCATATATATAATAATAATATATAACAGTATATATATATATATATATATATATATATATATATATATATATACACACATACACACATACACCACCCCTTGACAGGTGCCATTGGAACCAGATGATCAATGTTATTCATTTCACCTTGTCAGTGGTTTTAATGTTGTGGCTGATCAGTGTGATTTGCCCAAATAAGTACATATTCAATATGTTAAGCAGTTAACCTTTGTCCCGCCCTGTTTTCTTGATGGGTACATATATCTCTGTGTGTGGAAGACTGAATCACCTTTTTGACGTGGAGCGTTCAGAGCCATTTTACGTTGCCTGGTTTGTGGGAGTGTCTGTGCTGACAGCCCAATTAATGGCACCTGCGTTGTTCTGCAGATGAGGTGAGAACATCCCATAATTGCTCTGTCTGACTCTGCAAAGACCTATTTTGGAGCGATTCCACAGATGGTAATGAGCCTGTGTAATCTGTATATATATATATATATATATATATATATATATGCTGTATATATACACATGTGTATATGCTCTGTAAAACGGGTCTGTAGAAACCCGCAGAGAGAAATACACCCACGCATATGACCTTTAACCTGGACACATTTGTTTGCTGACAAGGACCTTAAAGGCCCTTTAAGAGGTTTTTAAGTGAGGTTATTTTTCTGGCCCCCAGATGGAGTCTGTTTTAATAATACTGTAACATGACAGTGAATATTTAAAATACACACACACACACACACACACTTTATTACACACACACACACACACACACTTTAACACATTGCAATACATACACACTCCAATGCGCACGCACACACACACACACACACACACACAGTTTGTGGAGAAGGCATTGGTGGAGCTGTTGTGTCTCAAAGGTCACTGGCTGAGTCTCTGTATCAACACTGAGTCTCGTCTTTAGACCCGCAGTCCAGAAAGCACCGGGCCGCTCCATCACCACGCAGCCTCCACCTGCACTTTGCACTCAACCCTGCTGCACATGTTTGTATTACAGTTTATTTTGCCAGGTTGTTTATTTTGCGATACACTATGTTACTGTGGCTGGTCATGTGACACCAAAAGCAAAACTTTGAACAAACTCATGATTAATTTCCTTCATTCAGTCTCTCCCACTGCAGATGAATAACGATCATCTTGAATCCGTGACCTCTTTTCATCATTTTAAATGAGCAGTTTTAACACTTATAACACAAATGAATTAACTTCTCCAGCTATTCTCTTAGTTGGAGAAGTTAATCCACACAAATACAAATCCAATACAAATCTATATTGGCAGTGAAATAGTATAGCCAATACAGATTTGTTTTTAAATAAACAATTTTCTCAATTTGTTAGTTGGCATCGAGGAAACAGGAACTGGGGACTGGTTTGTGAAATCAATGGCATAAAAAAAACACAGATATTATGTTTCCCTACAGCTATTACTTATTGTGTTGATCAAAATGATGCAAACAATGTCAAAGTAGAAAACCAGCAGCGAATATGTTACATTTAAGATCACTACAAATATCAGATTACAGCAACTATAATTGATCAGTAATTGAATAAAAAGGCAAAAAATAAAAACAATTAATACAATCCAATTAAAGAGTCAAAGAATTAAAGAAGACGCAAGTCATTCATTCATTTTCATAGGCTTTTTCGAACATAGATGTTGAGTATTGATTGTTTTTTATATTCCTTGTTTTGAGAGGAAGAGATCGCTGACAGGCCTTGTTCCATTTCCTTCATAAATAAATTTTTTGTTTGTCAATTTGCTTTTGTGAATGTGGAATTTGCTGGGAAGTTAAAATTTGAATAATAAGGAAAAATGCATTATCGTCTTTGTCACTATGATCACAACAACCGAAATAATATTTCTAGAGTAAAAAGCAAAATATGCAAAAAATGTTTTCAACTATAAAATAATTTACACCTTTCCACAGTTTATATGTAAATTTCCAAGACCAAAATAAATGGGGGCAAGTTTGAGGATGTATTTCACAGAAAGAGCAATTTACATCTAAGTCTCTCAGAAATGTTTCACTGGAGCAACTGGCAACACTTATGTATTCAACTCTTTATTGAATCAATCATCACGTACAACATGTGATATTAAGACAAAAACATAAACCATTAAGGTTTTGGTATGGTAACATAACATCTGGTAAATATAATAATATGCAACAAATATATAACATATAACAATATATAACATAAATAAAAACACACACACACACACAGCTGCAGGCAGCAGTACACCAGGTCCACTTTAGTTGTTTTAGGCATGTATTACAGTTTTTCGGGTTCTGTGAAACGCAGAATGAGTTACAAAAAGCAGTCGTCTGTGTGTGGTTGTAAACCGGGGTTTGTCATTGCCATAACTCACTGCGATGTTTGTGGTAATACAGTACAACTCTACTCTCGGAGGCTGATATATGACGTCTCAGCCTCGGCTCTTTGTAATGTGATACGAGGCCTGGACGGTGCTGCAACGGTGATGCGCCGTGTTCTCCCCTCTGTGTGCGCCGGTCGACGCCCGGGGTGATGCGACTTGGTCGGGACTGAGGAAAACCTGTCGTGAAGGAGGGTCACTCCGAGTCCGTCGTGTCCACTGTGAAGTCAAGGCGGAGGGACGCTCTTTTTTTCTTTTTTACGTAGACTTAATGACTTGGAAATAAGTTGCGGATGAATAAAGACATGCGGATGGGGTGTGGGGATGGTGCGGTTGAAGCAGCCACACCTGTCTTGGGTCAGTGTGGCTGCACACCTGATGCTCGTTGGTTGGTCCAACATCCCCCCACTCGCTCAGGAGAGGAGCTCCGTCATGACACGTGTCCCTCTGCCTCGGGCTTGTTCCACCTAGAACAATAAACTGGTGTTTTCGACTCTTTGTGCCGGAGGGCCCCGAAAACGGCACTCGGGTGGCGTGAGGCGGGCGGATCGCCCACTTAACCTTGAATGAAGCGTCTCATTTTTCATGTGTTTTTTCACAGGAGTATTACAGATGTTTCATTTTAGAACTTCCTGCGGTGCAAAAGCGCCTTCTGTGACCGATTATAGTTTTGCGAAACACAGCACGAGTTACAGCTTTACGACCTTACACGCAGCATGAGAGACGAAGCTTGGTCTGATCAGCCTCGAGGGTGACGTCCCCGCTCCTTAAACGAACGAAATCGCGTCAACATTCTTCTACTTCCGGTAAATTTACGCCGGTTTTTCACTCATTTCTGCTCTAAATGTAGCTCGACATTAATCAAACTCAAACAAAAACACGTCTGGAGCGTCCCGGTTCCAACCAGACCTCAACCATGTCTGCCTGTTGTCGTGTCTCAGATACTCGGAGCCCGAAAAACCCCAAGAAGATATAAAATAATAAAGATCTGAGCAGAGACAACAGAAACAAGCGAAACTAGCAAAAATAAAGAGTCCTGTGGGTTGGACCCCTCATGACGAGATGAAATACTGTAAAAGAGAAAAATATAAAATAATAATTTTAACAGAAAATGTAGACAACGAAATCAAATGTATTTAAACAACGACATGTCTTATTCATGCTCAACTTGGGAAGACTCGACATGTTTCCTAAATTCAGTCTTGAGGGTTCAGGCCACGGGCGACACGCGCTGACCTGGGTGAGACTCGCGCAACTGGCAACCCATGGCCGCGCCCGCGCGTCCTGTGACGTGACACCGCGTCATCTTAAAGAGACAGCAGCACGATGCGGAAGCGGTACGATCGATTCGCTCCCCCCCGCGGAGCGCCGGCACCGAGCGGAGGATGCGCACCGTGTTATGGGACGGGCCTAAAGCCGAGCGGGTGATTCACCGTCCGCCTGTGGATGTTTGCACAACACCGTCCGCCAGCCGCGCTTCCGCTTCCACGCCGCCGTCTCGCCTCCTCCTTCCTCCGAGCCGCGTAGATCGGCGCTCGGCTGCCCGCGTCTGGCCGCGTCATGGCGGAGGATCGGGTTTCAGCTCCGCAGCTCGGCGCTCTGTTCCAAATGGACCCGCTGCTCAAAGCCTACCAGGCGGACTTCGGCAGGAGGTAACGCTCTCCGAACGGCGGCTCGGGCTCCAGTGAAACCCCGACGCTGTCTACTAACACGCCGGGTTGAACGCTGCCGTCCGCCGTTACTAAAACACCGACGAACGCACTAATAAGCCGCGTTTGCTCACGCCCACACGCATCAAAGTCACCTTGGGACCATGTTGACGTTTGCAGCGTTTCCCCTCCAGGTTAAAGTGGGAATCCATGAGGCTTCTTTTGGGGGGAAAAAAATATATATATATATCAATTTAAAGAAATAATAACATGACGTCATTGATACGTTGTTGTAGTAGTCACTTCATAAGAAACAACTCTTCAATGTATTAACGTAACTATGTAATGTCTGATTTTAGGCGATTGACGCCTTTCCCATTGTCAGGAGAAATATGGTTTTATTTCAATTTTTTTCTGGTGCATCAAGTTCGACGTCACCAAGGGGCCGTGTCACGGTTCAAGTGTGATTGGAAACAAAACAGTAGAGGAGACAGCAACTTAAACAAACAACGAGATAAAACTGAAAACCTTGGAGGAGAAAAAAAGTATTTTGAGCCGTTCAGGGGCGTCGGCTCGTTCTTGAACGACCCGACGCTCCAAGATTCAAGATTCAAGATTCAAGATTTTTATTTGTCACATACATATACATACTTCCATACATATATGCAGTGAAATGTAATGCAACGCACCCGGTGATAGCACACAATAAGTCCTAGGAAAAAGTACAAAAATAAAATAAAATAAAAAGTAGAAAATTCCTTTCTAATAGACCGACTAACTGACTCCTAAAATGTAATACAGTAAGTGGAATACTTATAGAATAAGATAAAAAATATATAGAATAAAATACAATAAAAAATAAATTGAAATAAAATGGAATAGATAGAAGGAATATGGCTATGTATATACAGATATGTGCATTTAAAGTGGCATGTGCATTAAAGTGGCATGTGAATGTGAATAGTGTGAGGTAGTGTTTGGGATAATACAGCACAGTATACAACAGTACGGCGCAGCAATACGGCATCACGAACAACCCTGAACAGTGACACAGTATGCGGTACAGTATGCTACATACAGTACAGTAGGTAGTGGAGCCTAGTGCATGGCTCAGTTAGGACCCCTGGTGAGGTCAGCGTTGACAGTTCTGATGGCTTGAGGGAAGAAACTCCGTCTCAGTCTCTCTGTTCTCGCTGCGTGACTGCGGAGGCGCTTGCCCGACCGCAGCAGCTGAAACAGTCCGTTGTTGGGGTGATGAGGATCCTTCATGATCCTGCAGCTCTGCTACTACACCTCCTGGTGTATAACTCCTGCAAGGGGGGGAGGGTAGTTCCAGTAGTACGTTCAGCTGAACGCACCACCCTCTGCAGGGCCCGCCTGTCCTGGGCAGTACAGTTCCCAAACCAGGCAGTGATGTTGCCTGTCAGGATGCTCTCCACTGCTCCAGAGTAGAAGGACTTGAGGATCCTCACCCAGACCCGGAATTTCCTCGGCTGCCTGAGGTGGTAGAGACGCTGCCTCGCCTTTCTCACCAGTGTCTGTGTGAACAGTCCATGTTAAGTCCTCTGTGATGTGGACTCCCAGATATCTGAAGCTGCTCACCCTATCGACAGAAGTCCCATTAATCCACAAGGGCGCGTGCGTCCTCGATTGTGATCCACGCCTAAAGTCCACAATCAGCTCCTTGGTTTTGCTGACGTTCAGGTGGAGGCTGTTGTCCTGGCACCAGAGTGACAGGTCAGCCACCTCCTCGCGGTAGGCCTTCTCATCACAGTCGGTGATCAGGCCCACGACCACGGTGTCGTCAGCAAACTTGATGATGGTGTTGGAGCTGGACCTGGCCACACAGTCATGTGTGTACAGGGAGTACAGTAGGGGGCTGAGGACGCAGCCCTGGGGGGATCCTGTATTCAGGGTGAGGGAGCTTGACATGTACTTCCCCACCTTGACCACCTGGGGGCGGCCTGTGAGGAAGTCCAGGATCCAGGTGCACAGCGGAGCATTCAATCCTAGCTCCAACAACTTGACAGCCAGTCTGGTGGGAACTATGGTGTTGAAAGCTGAACTAAAATCAATGAACAGCATTCTCACATAGGCCCCCTTCTGGCCATCCAGGTGCGTGAGCGTGGTGTGCAGTACCTGGGAGACCGCGTCATCCGTGGATCTGTTCTGCCGGTACACGAACTGCAACGGGTCCAAGGTGCGGGGGAGGGAGGCGCAGATGTAATCCTTAATCAGCCTCTCGAAACACTTCATGACCACCGAGGTGAGGGCCACCGGACGGTAGTCATTCAGGCAGGTTGGAGAGGCGATCTTCGGGACAGGAACGACGGTGGACCTCTTGAAACAGGATGGGACCACTGATTCAGCCAGAGCTAGCTGGTTAGCACAGGTCTTCAGTACTCGTCCAGATATGCCATCTGGACCCGCAGCTTTCCTGGTGTCCACCCGCATCAAAGCCCTCCTGACCTCGTGCACGGACACTGAGAGTGCGCGCTCGTCCCCAGCGGTGTAACTCCAATTAGCCGGCGAGCTAGCGGTGCTGCTGCCAGACTCGAACCGCGCATAAAAGGAGTTCAGTTGGTTGGCCAGGGAGGCGTCCGCACTCGTGGCTGGGGAGGAGCTGCTCTTGTAGTTTGTTATTGTTCGCAGCCCCTCCCACAAGCGTCTTGTGTCCCCCCGCTCCATCTGCAGCTCCACGGTGTCTCTGTACGTCCGTTTAGCGTCCTTCACCGCCCTCCGCAGATTGTACGACGCCGCTTTGTAGTTGTCCATGTTACCAGATACAAGTCCGTCGTTGTAAGCGGCCGTGCGCGCATTCAGAGCGCAGCGGATGGATTTATCAACCCATGGTTTCTGGTTTGGAAATATCCAAACTTTCACCGTGGGAACGATTTCATCCGCGAGCGTAGCCACAAAACTCACTACAACCTCCGTAAACTCGCTGACGTCACTTGAACTCGCTTGGAACACGTCCCAGTCTACGTCAGTCAGAGCGTCCTGAAGCGCAGCCTCTGATTGGTCCGTCCACCGCTTCACTTCCCTCGTCATCACCAGATCCCGCGCGATCAGAGGCCTGTAAACAGGAAGCAGCGAGATCGCGGCGTGATCTGATTTCCCGAAAGCAGGAAGCGACACGTGCTTGTATCCGTTCTTGTAAGGAGTGTAACAATGGTCCAGAGTTCTGTCTCCCCTGGTGGCACACGTGATGTGTTGGTGGAAATTCGGCAGAACTTTTTTAAGGTTGGCCCTGTTAAAGTCCCCAGTCACCACCACAGCCGTGTCGGGATGTCTGTTCTGAAATCCGCACAACACATCGTGCAGAACCGACAGAGCTGCGTCGGTGTCCGCTTGCGGTGGGATATAAACGGCTGTAATGATGACCGTGCTGAATTCCCGGGGGAGATAAAATGGACGGCATAGTATTGTCAGCTGTTCCAGGTTCGGCGAGCAGGAGTGGGAGAGGAATTTGGTGTTGTTGGCGTTACACCAGCGGTTGTTTACCATTAGGCAGACGCCTCCACCTTTGGATTTCCCCGACTCTCCCGTTCTGTCGCCGCGGAACACGGAGAAGGCCTCGGCTGGACGTATGGCTTCATCCGGCACCAGTGGGGTCAGCCATGTTTCCGTCAGGCAGAGGACGCAACAGTTCCTCGTGTCACGCTGGAATTGAATCCTCGCTCGAAGTTCATCCATCTTGTTCTCCAGGGACTGGACGTTAGCAAGAAGGATGCTTGGCAGAGGTGGACGGTAAGGTTGCGTCCTCATTCTGACCCGAATGCCGCCTCGTTTACCTCGGTGCTTCCGCCGTGGGCCGGCTCGTGGAACAGCGACTCCATTTTTGTTGTTGTTGCGAGTGTTCCCGCGTAGGATTTCCGCCGGCCACTCTGCTCCCACGGATAAAAAGTCCCAAAGTTGTTCGTTTAGGGAAATTTTTATATCCATGAGTGCATCGCGGCCGTATGAGTTAATTGTTGATGTTTTTCTGGCGAACATCGTGATTAAAAAAAGGAAAAAAATACTAAAGAGTAAGAAAGTAACCGGAGCGCCGGCGCAGGCGACCGCTAGGGGCGGCGCCACTATCGCCCCCAGCCTCCAGCGGAAGCCACGGGGAGCGTCCATGCCTCCAGCGGAAGCCACGGGGAGCGTCCATGCCTCCAGCGGAAGCCACGGGGAGCGTCCATGCTGCCGGCGGGCCGGTGGCTCGGAGCCCGGCGGGGAGCGTGGGGGTTACCTGCTGTGGTCCCCACGGTGCGATCCCCACACTCACAACATTTTAGGGTCTCCTTTGAGCAAAAAAAGTCCATAACTTGTGATTTGGATTCTGAATAGGATATGAAATGATGGAGTGATACATATTATATAAAATGATACATATTCCGTTCTAATAACGCGCCAATGTCCAAAACTTCCAACAAGCTTCGGATCTCGCATCGGTAAAAAGGCCAGAATTAACAGGTTGACCCCAGTGTCCTGTTCCGATCAGAGTCAATCGGAGGCAAAGCCGATTGAAACCCGGGTCTATTGCAGGGCCATTTGACCTGGGACTGAAACCCACTTTTTTTCCTTTCCCACTGGTGAAAGGGGTATGAGTTATTTTTTGTTGTTGGTGACGGGGTCTGCCACACCCAAGAAGTGAAGGGCAGCTGGGGTGAATTAGCTTAAGCAGCGTAAGGAGTACCACAGGGTGACATACAAGAGTAGAGGAAGGTGCACACAGGTAGACTACATCTTATGCAGGAGGTGCAATCTGAAAGAGATTAGTGACTGCAAAGTCTTGAAGGGGAATGTGTTGCTAGGCAGCATCAGATGGTGGTCTGAAGGATGACTCTGGAGGCCAAGAAGAGCAGGGTTTAACGCCATCCTGGAAAGGGAGAGGATGCCGGAGGAGAAGAAGTATACTGGTACCCATCTTCAAGAATAAGGGAGACGTACAGAGCTGTAGTAACTACAGGGGAATAAAGTTGTTCCGCCACAACATGAAGTTATGGGAAAGGGTAGTGGAGGCTAGGTTAAGAGGAGAGGTGGGGGTCAGCCAGCAGCAGTATGGTTTCATGCCTGGAATAAGTATTACAGATGCAATGTTTGCTTTAAGATGCTGATGGAAAAGTACAGGGAAGGCCAGAGGGAGTTGCACTGTGTCTTTGTGGATTTATAGAAAGCGTATGATAGGGTGCCGAGAGAGCAAGTGTGGTATTGCATGAGGAAGTCGGGGGCGGCAGAGAAGTAGGTAAGAGTGGTACAGGATATGTATGAGGGCAGTCAGTCAGTAGTAAGGTGTGCAGTAGGCGTGACCAAGGCATCAAAGTGGAGGTGGGACTGCATCAAGGATCAGCTCTGAGCCCTTGTTTGCAATGGTGATGGACAGGTTAACAGATGAAGTCAGGCAGAGTCTGTGGACTATGATGTTCACAGATGACATTGTGATCTGTAGCGAGAGTAGGGAGCAGGTGGAGGAGAGCCTGGAGAAGTGGAGACAGCATTAGAGAGAAGAGCAATGAAAGTCAGCAGGAGTAAAACACAATACATGTGCCTGAATGGGAGGGAGGGCGGAGAAAAGCTGAGAATGCAAGAAGTGGAGGTGGAGAAGGCGGATGAGTTCAAGTACTTGGGGTCGACCATCCAAAGCAGCGGAGAATGCGGGAGAGAGGTGAAGGAGAGAGTACAGGCAGGGTGGAGTGGGTGGAGAAGAGACTACAGGCAGGGTGGAGTGGGTGGAGAAGAGTGTCCGGAGTGATTTGTGACAGAAGGGTTCCAGACAGAGTGAAGGGGAAGTTGTACAGGACGCTAGTGAGAGCAGCCATGTTGTACGGTTTAGAGGCGGTGGCACTGACTAAAAGGCAGGTGGATGAAGTGGAGGTGGCAGAGTTGAGGATGTGGAGGTTTTCATTGGGAGGGACAAGGATGGACAGGATTAAGAACGAGGACATTAGAGGGACAGCTCAGGTTGGACAGTTTGGTGGAAAAGCGAGAGAGGCCAGATTGAGATGGTTTGGACACGTGTGGAGGAGAGATGAGAGTTACATTGGGAGAAGGAGGCTGAGGGTGGAGCTGCCAGGCAAGAGGAAGCCAAAGAGAAGCTTGATGGATGTGGTGAGAGGGGACATGCAGGCGGGTGGTGTCAGGGAGGAAGATGCGCAGAACACAAGGTATTGGAGGCAGATGATCTGCTGTGGCCATTCCCTAACGGGACCAGCCCAAAGAAGGAGAAGCCTAATTAATTGTGGTCAGTAAACCGTCTATGGATGACCGTTCACTAGAAGAACAGAAATAATATACCCACCCACCTCAAGTGGCCATAGTGTAAACCCCCAGAAGTCAAATACCTCATGTGAATCATGTTAATGGAGAAAAGCAGCACCCCATTACTTCCTAGTGTTAATGTGCGTTGGTTTTCTAAAACGTGGTGGTTCTCAACATGAGGTCCAGGGACCCCTGCGGATGTTCAGAGCCCCTCAAGACTCCCAATGTGGGCTTTGCGGCCCCCCTGAGGGTCTTCGGCAGTATTGCAAGGGGTCCTCAGTGAAGGAGGTGCTTAGCATGCGTCTGATACAGTCTGGTCCTGTGCAGCTGTCGTTGACTCGCTGCTGAGCTTGTGTGGTGCACCACCTTTTTATATAATTTTATCATTAAATCTAAACTATATCTAACATGTCTTTACTATCTTATCCTGCAGGTGTTGCATTGCTATAAAGTAGTGTTGTCAAAGATACTGCCTGCAGGCTGGATTTGGACCCCATGGAGTCCTGTACGGCTAAAAGACAAAATTGAATAAAAACAATTATTAATATAGACTTATTCAGTTATTATCTAGAGTCAATCATAGTTCATGGAATGAAACAAAATCCCTAAAATGAACACACTTTGTAGTTGTATCAGAGACAAAACGTTAATTTGCTTGATTCCAACTTTATTAACCCCCGAAAATGCATCTGAGCGGGCTAAAATGAGTCTTGACAGCCCTGCTATCTGCACAGTTACTACGTTTGCCGAAATTAGATTAGAAGCTGTTACCATTAGAAGCTGCTCTGCCTTTCATTTGAACCTTGATGTTTCAATGTTTGTGTGATTTTCTGAACCCTCTGAACACTAAGCTTTTTCAGAGCGTGTTTCATCCTTTACATTTTGGCTCATATTGCACTCGTTTTTGACAGTAAACATGAAGTGTTTTATATCTCCTATGTCACCTGTAAGTGTTGTCGTCATGTCCTGGGCTCTACCAGCCAACAGGACACGATGACAACAACACTACAGGTGACATGAGATCTGTGAACAAAAGGACAGAGCCAAAACCAAAGGCATGGGATGAAATCCATCCAGATATGCATCAACCTATCGGACTCTATAGCGACGGCTGTGATTGCCCCCACAGATGTGATCTACGGCTCCAATTTTACGCCCGGATCTCTAGTTTCCAGAAGCGTTCATTCACAGCTCGAGGCTCAAGCATAGCTCAAAATTTGAGCATTTGAATAAAACTTTGCGCACGGGATGGCATACACTCCCGTAGTGTTCAGGGTGTTAAATGTTGTGCAATACAAAGCTCAGACAGAACGACACATCTGCAGTGTTTAGTCGGTTTGAATGGAACCTGCTGCGTTTGCCCCCTTGGTGCGGCTCCTTTGGGGCAGGTGTGAACGCAGTACTCGCTCTCGGATTTGGGCCAAAACAACAAAAATAATGAAAAGCCTGGCGCACACAGAGCTCCCACATTCCCACAATGCAATCTGTTAAAGCCACAGGCCCCGCATCCCATGACACGGTGTTAAACCCACTCGGACCAAATAACAAACAAACGTTTGAATTTAAAGTTTAAATTTCAGTCTCAATCGGATTAGGCAAACTGACTAATTGGTGACGAAGCAATCTAAATAACGCTACCCATCACTTTTATATATATTTTCCATTAAAATATTTAGATAATTTTGCTAAACCCTTTTATATGGTACTTTTCTTTAGTTGTCACTGTTTGAGAAACAGTATAAACAGTGCACACACACACACACACACACACACACACACACATACACACACATCTCTGCCACATGCAGGAAGTGGAAGGCAGCCACGGTCAATTAGCTACAGCGTTGCTAGTTGTGGTCAGTAAACCGTCGATGGATGAACATTCACAAAAAATAACAATATCCCCAAAAATCTTTCACTTTCAAATGGAATTCTGGGATTTTAAATGTAATCCTCCCAACAGAGAGGATCTGATAGGATTGGCACTTTGAGTAGAGATTCTGTTGTTAAATCCACAATGGTTTGGCTCGATAGAAGAGGCTTTGGATTCATTTGCAGCTTCTGTCTTCTGAATGGACGACCAGTTGGCTGCATCTCTTGGACCAGGAGGGAAAATACGATTAACTCAAGTCTAAATGTATAAATACCACTTTTTTTTTTTACTCAATTACTCAGTTCAACGACCCAAAGCTCCAATCCTTCTTGTGACCTGCAGTACAGCAAATCATTTCACAGTATTATAAAGTGAATATTATTGCAGTGCTCTTTGGCGTTTGTTTTTGTTATTTCCATGTGTGCTTGACAGTACACGAATGAACTCCCTGTCGGCTGCGTGTCCTCACTCAGGATGTTTGTTGTTACTGGTATTCACGGATATTTTCCTGGAGGTTCTATTTTTTGGGGAAAAATCCAGTTGGTTGAAGTCATTTAACTTGGTCTTCTTTTGCAGCACACCTAATCGAGGCTATAGAAACCCCAGATGGTATATTATTATTATGCAATTCCATTTGTTTTGTTGTTGACATGCTCCATTGTATACTATGTGTTGTCCTATTATACTGTCATTTTAGAGATAATTCACTTCTGCCTCTGAGATAAGACTATTAGATGAACTGCTGGTGTTCTTTCTGCGGTACTGGCCTTGTGGCCAAACTAATCTTTAAAAGTAAACAGACGTGTCCTGGAAGTCAACGGTCCCAGGGGACATTCTGTGTTTTGTAACTCCATTTGCTTAACGTCATTGCGTCCAGTTCCTGTTCCTGCCTTAAATTATTTGAAATTTTCTCTCGTAATATGGGCTGACATTCAAACCAGCCATCCAATCTTGATGTCATTTTTCCGTTTCCTGTAAGCTTCATTAAAGAGATCTACAAGTCTTTTTTTTTTTTTTTTTTGTCTAAATTCCGTTTCATTAGGTTTTGTTTGCTCGAGTCACAGATTTGCATTATTTGTGTGTCTCAAGCACACAATGTGTCTGAAGTTAACGTTGCGCGGTGCCATCAGCAATGCAAAGCGGCAGTGAACTCGACTTTAGTACCGTAGAGATTCTTATCGCTCATTGCTGCGGCGGATGTGCTTGGTAATGTCAGGTAACAGAGCAGCTGCTTTACACCTGAAAATGTCATCCAGATTGCGTCCTGGCGGCGGACGAGCATGATGAAAAGTAACGCACGTTATTTTACATAGGATGCTGGCGCTCCGTCGGGCCCCTGGTCTTCAACACCCCCAGCGTTGAAACCTGCGTTGCGAGCCACGGTGTTGTGAAATCAAGAGCTATCAGCGGCGGCATCTCGCTTTGCAGAGAATAGTACTTATCTTCTTATCGGAACGGAGCGAGGCCTGTGACTGCGCAGAGAGAGAATCCACATTTCATCACCGTGTCACGGGCAGTGGCCCCAGTGGCCCCAGTGGCCCCAGTCCGTTTGTTGAACTTCGGTTAAGTCAGTTAGAATTATTGAGTTTTGTTGTGGAGTTACCGTTGGGCGCTCTTTCCACCAGGAGCCAGGAGGAGAGTGTTTGTTTGGTGATATATTGCCTTATTATATTTTAGGTCTCCAGACTGTGACCATTAAGTTGCATTATATGACCATTTTTGGAGACAGTGCTGCTATATTCTATAACTAGGAGCACCAGTGCGACATGCAAATATGCTGACCGTTTTTTTTTCATTTTAATTTTTTACATCATGTGAAACGAGGGGAGAGTGAGAATTGATTTGATTGAGTCAAGGACGGCTCTTCCTTGAGGTGATAAGCGGCTGCCTAGGGCGTCTTCCCGAGGGGGGACATGGAGAGGGAGCGATCGAGGCGCAATTTGCGCACGTCTCCCTCTCCGACGCTGCCGACGATGTGCACGCCAGCGATGGGGCGACCGGCGCAACACAACAGTGTGTTTATAATTTAATTTACGTCTCCTTATGGAAACAAAACTGTGCGTAATGGAGACACTTTGTCCGTGACTCCCCCCCCCCCGGGATAATTACAAGATTTGGTCCTTTTATTCTGCTCCTCCGCTCTTTATCCTTTTGTTGGTGATTTTAGAAAGTGTACCCAAAAAAATGTAAAAGAGAACTGAACCTCTGCGCCACCCCCTGGTGAGACCCTGTGCTCCATCCCGGGCCGCGGTGTGCTGCGAGGGGCGTGTGCTACTCGCTGGCAGAGCCTGGAACACCTGTAGAATCTGGACGGAGCCTCTTCCAGCACACTGCGTCTGTTTCCCTTTTAATTTTATTAGTTTTTTTTTTTTACCTTTTTTAAATTTAATGACTGTAAATCTGTCTCTGCACCTGCTCAGCTGGCGGATAAAGAAAATAGAGCGAGCGAGTGACACACGGACAAAGCTCATTCACATTCACAAAGAGGATGTATGTGGATATATGCACGAAATATTTTTATATAAAAACAATTCTGCTGAAACCCTGCATATTTATTTGTGTGTGTTTGTGATAAAAAGCTGAGACTCGTCATGGTTGTTAATGACAGTAATGTACCGACCACAGACCTTATGTTCACATTTGTTAATTTATTATTTGGTCTCTATGTTAAAAAAACCCACAATTTAACTTAATAACTTTGTCTGTTAAAGCACTTCTTCGAAATTGTGACTTTTTCCTTAAAATAAAACAGCACATTGTTATTTCTGTAAATTGTATATTTGTTACCAAAGCGTTTATCAGTAAAACAGTTAAGATGGAAAAAAATATGATGGTGCAGCGTTTGAGTCCTCACACTGTGTTCAGGAAAATACTTCTTAATAGGTCCTCTTACTCTCTCTACTCTTCCTCTAATCTACTCCACCACTATTCTACTCTGCCTCTACTCCACCTCTATTCTACTATACCTCCACTCTACTGCTACTCTACCTCCAATGTATTATACCTCTATTCTACCTCTAATCTACCCCAACTCTATGCTATTATACCTCCCCTCTACCTCTATTCTACTCTACCCCCACTCTACCACTACTCCACCTCTACCTCCACTCTACTGCTACTCTACCTCTAATCTACTATACCTCTATTCTACATCTAATCTACCGTAACTCTATTCTACTCTACCTCTATTCTACTCTACCTCCACTCTACCACTACTCCCTCTACCGTTACTCTACCTCTAATCTACTTTACCTCTACTCTGCCTCTATTTCTGCTCTACCTCTAATCTACTCCACCTCTAATCTACTCTACCTCTATTCTACCTCTAATCTACTTTACCTCTACTCTACCTCTATTCTGCTCCGCCCTATGGCTACTGTGTCTCTAATCTTCTTGACCTCTATACCTATGAGGCCTATACCTTTACTCTACCTCTGATGTACTCTACCGCTACTATACGCCTATTATACTGTACCTCTATTGTACTCAGCCTCTACTCTACCTCTAATCTACTCACCCTTTACTCTACCTCTAATCTACTCTGCCTCTACTCTACCTCTAAGCTACTCTACCCCTATTCTACTCCACGTCCACTCTATCTCCTTTTACTCTACCTCTACTCTAACTGTACAGTATGTCTTCTCTACTTCCCTCACATCTACTCTTCCTCCTACTCTGTAGGGCACTGATGAGGGGAATGCACACTTTTAATCTATATCTTGACAGGAAATATATCATATGATTCAAGCCTTACGTGCATTGATTTAAAGACATGGTAAGATAACGTTTTGTTCATTGTTTGATGTTTTTCCGTGCGGATCTGTTTAATTGCAAATGTAGACTGTGTGCAGGAGTCTCTGCATGCTTTCTGGATTTCCAGTTTCCTTCCTGACTCCTTGATATAGGTATGCAAAGAACCTAGTTTCCATCTTTCTTTTCTTTTTTTTTTATTCCCAGGAGTCATTTTCTGGGAGGAATCTGTTTCATATGTCATTGTCAAAGAACAATGGAAAAACAGTTGTAGATGTCAATTCTCCAACCCAGTGAACTCTATTGATATGCGTCATCATTTACCCCCTGTTGTGTAAAGCATTGTTTTTTTTTGTTCTTGTAGGTTGTCTTTTTTTTAACTTATTTTTCTTGCACCAAGTAGAGCCATGTATCTGCAAAATTTAAACAAATGGATGCAGCAAGGAATCCATTGTTTTTCCTTTTTGCATTTAATGTGTCATCACAACTTGTTTTAGAGTTAAATTACAGCAATGCTGACCAGGAGGAAGAGGCTGATTGAGATGTAGCTGTGATATCTTCAAAGATCTGTTTAAAGCTCCAATCTCATTTGATTTAAGTGCATTGTCAGTTGTGCTCAATAAGTGTTCTGATGAAGAGGGAAAGAGATATCCTCCCATCACCATACAGGGGAATGAACCTAATCAGATTCTGAAGATCCCTGAAGCCAGGCCCCACACTGGCTCGCTGTTCGCTAGTTTATTCAAAGTTTGTTAATATTACACATCTCCAAATTGCACCAAATTCGACACTGCATGTCCTTGGGTCCCAAGCATTACACCCACACAGGCTGCTTTCACACATGCACTCCGGACAGTGCCCAGAAAATCCAGTCTGGACATTGTCCAGAGTTGCCCTTTCATACATGTAGCTCACAACCGGAGATTGTCAGTGTCAGACATGTTTACACCACTTGAAAATATTCCTTTTGGTTTAGACGAGGGGCGGAGCCTAGGTAGAGCGTGCAGGAGGCAGGACGTGACGCAATGACGCTGCGGATCTTGGCACAACCAACTACTTTTTACCAGGTTAAATAGCCAATCTAGTAAGCTACCCACTAAATGGTCTATTCATCTGGAAGGTGAAGGTGAGGGAAGTCTTGGCTTGGTAATTGGTAGATAAATGAGAGCAATTTCTTTCTGTATGGAATAACTATTAACATGTGTAGTAGATTTACGAACAATTTAAAATTGCTGAAAACAGAAGGATATGGGAACATTTAAGGTGTGTGTGTATATAGCAAGGGCGGACACAGCTGTTGTTTGCCAGTTGGCAAACCATGGATCAGCTGTCGATTGCCAAGATTGACAAAATGGTTGCTAAATATCATAATTGAGTGGTTATGATCCTATATAATTAGAATCCATATTTCAATATTCTCACTTGTTTTGCCATCTTTGACAGTCAATGAATACGTCAGGGCAGTGGATAGTTGATAATGGCCCAAATGTTGCCTAGGGCAACTGGGCAACCTATATTGTCAGGCTGTGATATAGAGGGGGGGTACCAGCACACTGTTTCCACCGGAAAACCAAACAATGAAGCAAGGCTCGAAAGCACCTTTGGCTGTAAATGTTGCTGAATCCCCCTCATATTGTGAACTTACTTAACTTCTTTAAAGACAGCTGTGCCAGGGTTCCGTTCTCACTTCCACCTTGCTTGGGGGTCACTGCTCACCAAAGATATTAGGTGAGCAGGAAATATTAGCCCTCATCAATCAACCTTTCTGAAAACATTCAGCTACCTATTTGGCCTCATTAATTTCACTGAAATGACATTAACAGCGGCATTTGAAAGTCACCTCGTTGCTGAGCTCTGGAAGGCGAGGCTCTCTGAGACGTTACCGCTGGTGTTTCTTCTCCAGCTCGTCTGGTGCTTTCCCCGTTACCTCAGCACATCTTGTTGTTCAGGAAAGGCTTCAGCTGTTGCTGTCAGGCGCATGAAACGCAACAGAACAGAAAAGTCCTTTCCAACTGACCAAGTCACACCAGGGTGCCCAGCGCCTGGCAGCGTTTGAGTTTACAGAAGACGGATTTCAGAGATAGAACCCCCCTGACCCTCTCCTTCCAAAGAGCTCTTCTAGATGGGGCGGTCAATCCGTATTCCTGTTCGCTGTATTCCACCTGTGTTCAGACCTGAATTATTGTCACTTTTATATGAAAAACTAAATAATGTAATCCAATAATCCAATGTTGAGAGCTCACAATCAGATATTGTGATGTTAATTGTTGTTGCTTGAATTACACTTAAAATACCGAAATGAGTGGTTCTCAACGTGGGGTTTGGGGACCCCAGGGGGCCTTCAGCAGGGTCCAAGGGTTCCTCAGCAAATCATTAACAGCTAAACATAATCTTTAATTAATTTCCAAGATGTTTGGAGAATGGACAATAATGACTGTTTGGATCCTAGTTTGACTGTTACTATATGATTGACAGTATGTCATTTTGGAATAAATCATATCCAACATTAAAGATCTTCTCAGATTGGATCCCAGAGACAAAATCTCAATAAATGGGTTCCGTGGCCCGATGCATATCAACTTAAGGTCCTTGATATGAGTAAGGTTGAGGATCACTGACCAATATTACACTGTTGTCCTGCTAATAAATCCCTCTGTGTCACAAAACCCAAATTGCACCTTTTTTTTTTTGTTATTTTTTCTTTAATGCTGTAGTTATTTTTAATGATAAGTGCAGATTTGATTCTGTTTCAAGGTAACCGTGCGTTTTCCCAGCCTATGAGCTGTGTCGCACTCCTCCTCCGGCCTACATCACTGTGGACGTCGGAGCGCTGCAGAGTATTTATCAGCAGAGGGAGGTTTATCTGGAGGTTGACGTACGTGCTTTAATAATATGCCTCTGGCTCTAGGCTGGAGGCCATCCTAATCAATGTTTGCCACAAGGGGAAACTTCGATATTAATATCTCCTGTACATGAGTTATCACTGGACAATCAATATCGTTAACGTTATGGAGGATTATTTTCCTCCAGTGTCAGTTCTGAAACTTGGGGCAGAAAATAATCCTCAGGCTATGGGTCACAGCACAGAGCTCCCCTGTTGTACATGGAATGTTCCCAGTGCGTGGGTACAAAACATTCAAATGTTGCATCTCCCTTACAAAATAAACAGACAGGTGGCATTTATATGCTATTCTGATCGTTTATGCTGTGGGCTGAAGTAGTTTATAGTTGGCAAACTAAGCATTCATTATTTAGAACTCAAAAAATTTGTTAATAAATATCCCTATTATTTAACCATATGGGGGGGGGTTGTGTATGTGTGTGTGTGTGTTCGTTTTTGATACCGTATTTCCTCAAATAGTGACTGAGGGCCTTTATTTTCCTCAACTGCAGAACGTACCAGGCCTTTATTGGAAGCACGCTAATATACTGATCAGCCACAACATCAAAACCCCACTAATTATCATTAATATTGTGTAGCCGAAAAACTGCACTGTGTGTTCTACACCTTTCTATCATAGCACCATTCACTGTTTCAACACTTTGTGCTGCAGTAGTTCTTCTGTGGCATCGAACCAGACGGACTAGACTTCACTCCCCACGTGCATCAATGAGCCTTGGGCCCCATGACCCTGTTGCCAGTTCACCGGTCGTCCTTCCTTGGACACTTTTGGTAGTAACCACTGCAGAGCGGGAACAGCCCACAAGACCTGTGCTTGTGGAGATGCTCTGACCCAGTCGTCCAGCATCACAATGTGCTCCTTGTCAAAGTGGCTCAGATCCTTACGCTGCTTCAACACATCAACTTCAACAACTCACTCTTCACTTGCTGCCTAATATATCTCACTCCTTGACAGGTGCCATTGGAACCAGATGATCAATGTTATTCACTTCACCTGTCACTGGTTTAATGTTGTGGCTGGTTGGTGTATTAGAGGCAGGTTTTATTATCTAATTCTCTCTGTTTAATAAGTATATTTAATCCTATTTTAGTATAATTTTTCAATCAAACTTCCGTCTGGGTGCCATGCAAACACATGTATGGTGAAAATAGAGAGCTTGTAGCGACCCAAAATGTCGCACTTGTGGTGCTAGTTCACAGGGAATTACAGTTTTCCGAGTTCGCCTTGAACCATACAGTACAATACAAACAACTTTAATAATCCCACTAGGGGCAATTTGTTTGGAGCAGCTTGTTGTACACAAAAACAAGTAACATACAAACAGCAAACAAACAGCAAACAAACAACCTGCTCCCGGGTCGCACAGGTAGCGTGAGCGCTCCCCCCGTGAATGCACCGCTTCCTGCTTGGAGCGCTAGAGAGCGGCAGTTCTCAGAGTGGGGTATTTGGCCCCAAGAAGTGATCTGTGATCTGCCAAGCAGCAGTAGAAAATTTTGTAAATTAAATACATCGACAATAAAAAACATAACGTTTATTAATTTTTTGGGCTTTGTTTGGGAGTTGAGCTTTGCACTGGATTGGCGCTGCAGCGCCAATCAGTTTTCCCCCCGGACTTTATTTGAGGCATATATCTGTCTCTGTAGACCACGCTGCCGTCATTTTTTAAGGGGCCCGTTTTTATTTGAGTACCGGTTTATATTTGAGCGAATATGGGAGTTTAATACATTTTTTTACATTCTTAATAAGTAAAGAAAATATAAGACCATCTCCGTAGCCTGGCGGTCTGTGGGTTAAACGGGGAGCACAGCATCTCCATCAAAAGCAAATATTTCAAGAAGGGCATGGAGGATTAACGGCAAGATGGCTAAAGGCTCTGTCTGATTATATAAAATATGCAAGAAAATCGATTTTTGATTGAGCATATGACTTCATTATATGGAACCAATTGTCTTTTATATGTACTTAGAGTGTCTGATTATTACTGGCACTGTTACAGTAACTCGCTGTAATCGGGGGGGAGGCTAGGTGTCCCATCACACCCCACCCTCCCTGTATCCCATTCCCTTCTCGACAGCCTGACTTTCACAACAACTAATGTCTGGGTGGTGGAAGTCTCCTCACCGAGTCCATCCTTAAGTCATCTCTCTCAGTAAGTCTGAATCGGTGGCAAAGCAGCGACGGGAGTGCCTGTTTCTGTCCGAAAGCTTTTATTTAGCAGCCGCTGTCTGTGCGTACTGGGGCCGACACGAGGAGCAGCTGCTGAGAAATGGCACTGTTTCTCCAGCCCATCATCACTCGCCCCGGGGCTTCCACATGCCAGTCTGAGCCTGGTTCCAAGGCTGGAGGCGAGAGAGCGCACTTAGCCCTGCTGTCTGCAGGAGCCTCTACTCCGGGGGGGGAGCCTGATATGGACCCCGGCTGGCTGCAGGACCTTTAAGAAAGATAAATTGCAAAGTAGTTTAGTCCATCCTGCCCAAGTTGAAGGTAACAGACAGAGGTTTATCTTTCAGGATATGCCTGTAGTCACAATTTGTTGCGGCGATGAGGCGTGTTCATTTGCATAGCTTGGTCAGGGCAGGGGAAGGTAAAGGTCTCGCAGAAATGCATGTGCTGTTTGCTTCACCGTAGAAACTGGCGTTTGTGCCTAGCTGATGCTTTCCTTGCTGCTGCCTCATCCATTGAATGAATGCAGACTATTTGCACGGTTATGGTGAACATTTGCATACGGGTTCCAAGTTTGCTCGGAGATTAAAAACTAGCCACCCCATTAAAACAGGTTGAAAATGGCTTTTTTTTTTTTTAATCAAAGTTCTCTTTTTCAATTCCGCTGAAGGTATAATATGCTGTTGAATTTCAAATATTATATATTTTCAGCCAATGCAGGATAGAGAATCTTGTTATGACATACAACAGTTGGAAATTTCTATACATTATTATATTAAAAATACTTGTCTCTGCTGTTGATCTACCTGCATTGATCATGTTTAAGCTGAATTTGTGCATTTTGTCCTCTTGGTCTGAAGGTATGGGCTTCTGAGGAAGCAGCTGTCCACCCTGGACGAGGTGGAGGGCGGCTTCGACCAGTTCACCCGCAGCTACACCACCTTTGGCGTGCAGCGAGAGCCCGACAACAGCCTGGTGTTCCGAGAGTGGGCGCCTGCCGCCGAGGCGCTCTTCCTCACTGGAGACTTCAGTGAGTCTGCCGCGACCTTGTATGACCCCATTGATCCACACATAGTCTCATGGATCCACACTGTATCTGAAAGGCTGCGAAAACAAACAGATAAAACGTCAAATAATGGACAATTTATCATATTGCAAAGTCTTTATGAGAAAGTGAGGTTCCCTCATCATTTCACTATAGAGTGCAGGTAGATGTAGAGTAGAAGTCAAGATGGAGTAGAAGGGTGTACGGTAGAATAGACTCCCTTGTCTAACTTTTGGACTAAATCATAGCAGTAAATAAGTTATTTTCCAGTTCAGGGATTTGATTGTTGTCTGTAACGTAGCATCTGTAACATTGTAGATTCCATTATAAATTCCATGGGAATCGTCATTAAATCAAGGTAAACATCTTTATTTCATCAAAATGTGATATAAACTTTTTGATTAAATGAAGATGTTTACATTGATATGACAAGTAGGCATCCCCACTAAGTATACATTTTGTTTATTGTTTTTACTTAAGTGGATGTCACAAAATAGGCAATTCAACCAACAAATAATGTATTATCTAATTTAATTACAGCTCAAACACCTTCACAAGTTCAGAATACTTAAATTTGTTAATTTAGTAACAAATCAAATGGAGGAAACAATTCTAAAACATAACTTATATTACAATAAGATTATATTTTTATTAAAGCTGCTTTCACACGTGCATTGCAACCCTGAAATTATCCAGACATTACCCGGAGGAGCTGTATGTGTGAACGCAAATGTCCGAATTATTGGGAACCGACATTTCCTGGACTTTACTCAGCCAGCACCCTAGTACAATGTCTGTGTAATGTCTGATTGAGTGGTATGTGTAAACAGAGCAGGTGATTGTCCGGATTTGCCGCTTCCGACTCCTTTCTGCTTTCCTTTATATTCCTTTACACTCTTTAGTTTATATAACGTCCAAATACATGGAGTATCAACCCCAAAAAGGTCGGAAGCCTTGTCCGCTATCTTTGTTAGCCTCATCCGCCATCTTAAAACTCTTCAGTGTCATTGTGTCGCGTCCTGCCTCCTGCACGCGCTACCCAGGCTCCGCCCCTCGTCTAAAACAAACAGAATATTTCCAGGTGGCGTAAACACGTCTGACACGGACAATCTCCAGTTGTGAGCTGCATGCGTGAAAGCAGCTTTAGAAGATTTTTTTGAGAGAGAATTATCCAATTTTGTATTGAATGTACACAAAGGAGCTGAACATACCATAACCGTGGGGAGATGCGAAACAGAAACAAAACCAAGACGCCAAGATCTCCCCAAAAGAAGATTAAAGGCAACAAAAGAGGAACGTGCTGCAGAGGAAGCTGGAGCGCGGTCTCCCAACGAGGCGAGGAGTCTCGTCTGGACGCCTGGCGATAAACAAAGAAACAACGTCTTCCTGCTCACGGCACAAAGAGACTTGGCAGCCGCTGAAACGACACCACGCCTCACCGTGACATCACAGAGGGGTCTCCGACATGGAACCCTGCGCCCGATTACCTCGCTGTTTGGTTTTTTAAATTCAGACACTGTCGCTGCACGTAGCGCTCCATTCCAAAGAAAAAGATGACATCTGCATTCCGGGATATTGGTCGAGCTAATTGATCATTATCTCTTAAATCAATTCAGAAGTCTGCGACGTCTCGTTCTCCACTCAAGGACTTAAGCTGGCGTTTTAGAGTTCCAGACACATTTTCCATGATCTTGAGAGAATCTCAAGGGATTCTTTTGTCTTAAGGGTAGTTTGGTTTGAGACGGTCAGAAAGTGTTGAGTCCAGACAGAATCTCAGGCTGACTTGACATTATCTCAACTCTTACATCTGGGCTCCTTCGGTCTCTCCGGGATTTTAGAAGTCTTTTGAAAGTCTTTTGGTGGAGCCCCTAAGCCCTCGCCCATAACTATTTTCTTTTCTCCGTCGAGCAAAGAAAGTTCAAATTATGTGCAGAGGTTTGATCACTCGCCATAGCTTTCGTTCGGATATTGTGCTATTGAATATTTTTCAAACTTTTATCATTTATCATCAGTAACTTTCATTTCATACATCAAGGGTGTCTCATTCAAAATGAAAGTTTTGAATTGTTTTTGACAAACCGTCCCATTAGATGAATCCCCGACTCACTCCACCTTCTTAATAATAATGCAATAATACAAAAATCAGCCTCACTGGAAAACAGAAGAAAGGAGGAGGAAAATATAGCTTAAAAGAGCCTGAAATTAACTTCTGCGGTGGAACTACAGGGAAAAAGATTTCATTCCAAACACAAAGGTTGCATATCGTCATGCTGCGTTATATAAGATATTCAAAATATTCGCCTGCTTGAACACAAAAGTAGCATAAACTGAGCAGAAAAGGGAGGGTTGTGCGCTACGAGGGTATTGGTCCATTTTAATCAGCCAACCTGGGAGAAGGAAATGTGGTAAATATTGATAACACGGGATAAACTTGCATACTGAGGGGTTTCTCTTCAGTGTGGGATGATTGTTAATATTTTAGTAGCTGGTTATTTCATCATCACCTGCAAAGTTTTAGAGAGTGCAACCTTTCTGTTTGCACTGAAATCACTGTTGCCTCTGGTCCCAACTTCTGAAGGTAATTTTAGGTTACCAATACCGTCAGCAAGGGGTGTGTGTGTGTGTGTGTGTGTGTGTGTGTGTGTGTGTGTGTGTGTGTGTGTGTGTGTGTGTGTGTGTGTGTGTGTGTGTGTGTGTGTGTGTGTGTGTGTGTGTGTGTGTGTGTGTGTGTGTGTGTCGGCTACAGCCCTAATTGACAGTGTATCTGTATACGATACACAATTTCCTATACATTGATTTACTTGTGGTGGCCCGCCACTATCAACATTGACCGTCACATATTGATTTAATATTTATTTTACTATTTAAAATGGGTGAAATCGTATTTTATTGTAGAGCTGCGCGCAGTGCATTGATTTGCTCGGCCCCTCCCTGCCCTGCTCTCTCACGTTCTCTGTCTCGCTCACACATTGGCGACCGACCCGTCTGTGAATAACCCTCCTCCCTGTGCACACACTGAATTGAAACATGATCATGCGTGGGATGTTTGTGATGGGTACCAGAACCCGATACCACTACGGGACCGGGTCCTATACGATCGATATCTACAGAACCCAATCGCAACGCAGATTTCGGTGCCTCATGCCTCATTTGGTGTTATGCCCGAGCTGCCGGTTGAAAATCCACCCTCTGCTGCTCCGAAACCGCCACACGCCTCCACTAACATCATTGTGTGGAGCGCGCCGCCGCTTACCTCTCCCGCGCGACTCGCCTTGACAACTTCGTCGTCTGCACCAGAGTGCGGTCGACACAAATGACGTCACCAGGGCGTGATGCCGTGGCCCCTGGGGACCTGGGCGAGGTCACGCAGCGCTGATATTTTGTGACCTGGGCGAGGTCACGCAGCGCTGATATTTTGTGACCTGGTGCGAGGAGCCTGAGGGGTGTTCCCCCGAAATGCATCGAAAGCGATTGGCGACGAACCATTCAGCACGACTGCAGGTGTGTCTCTCCTCCTCCGCGTCACTCTCCGCTCTGTACGTTCTCCTCTAATTGGACTTTTTCGTAGTTCTACTCATCATATCACAGCATCATGTTCAGTTTAACATTATTATCATATACTTGATCACAATCCAGATTAAGGATTACATCTGCGCCTCCCTCCCCCGCATCTTGGACCCGTTGCAGTTCGCGTACCGGCAAAACAGATCCACGGATGACGCGGTCTCCAGGTACTGCACACCACGCTCACACACCTGGATGGCCAGAAGGGGGCCTATGTGAGAACGCTGTTCATCGATTATAGTTCAGCTTTCAACACCATAGTCCCCACCAGACTGGCTGTCAAGTTGTTGGAGCTAGGATTGAATGGTCAGCTGTGCACCTGGATCCTGGACTTCCTCACAGGCTGCCTCCAGGTGGTCAAGGTGGGGAAGTACATGTGAAGCTCCCTCACCCTGAACACAGGATCCCCCCAGGGCTGCGTCCTCAGCCCCCTACTGTACTCCCTGTACACACATGACTGTGTGGCCAGGTCCAGCTCCAACACCATCATCAAGTTTGCTGACGACACCGTGGTCGTGGGACTGATCACCGACTGTGATGAGAAGGCCTACCGCGAGGAGGTGGCTGACCTGTCACTCTGGTGCCAGGACAACAGCCTCCACCTGAACGTCAGCAAAACCAAGGAGCTGATTGTGGACTTTAGGCGTGGATCACAATCGAGGACGCACGCGCCCTTGTGGGTTAATGGGACCTCTGTCGATAGGGTGAGCAGCTTCAGATACCTGGGAGTCCACATCACAGAGGACTTAACATGGACTGTACACACAGACACTCTGGTGAGAAAGGCGAGGCAGCGTCTCTACCACCTCAGGCAGCTGAGGAAATTCCGGGTCTCGGTGAGGATCCTCAAGTCCTTCTACTCTGGAGCAGTGGAGAGCATCCTGACAGGCAACATCACTGCCTGGGTTGGGAACTGTACTGCTCAGGACAGGTGCGCCCTGCAGAGGGTGGTGCGTTCAGCTGAACGTACCACTGGAACTACCCTCCCCCCCCTTGCAGGAGTTATACACCAGGAGGTGTAGTAGCAGAGCTGCAGGATCATGAAGGATCCTCATCACCCCAACAACGGACTGTTTCAGCTGCTGCGGTCGGGCAAGAGCCTCCGCAGTCACACAGCGAGAACAGAGACTGAGACAGTTTTTTTTCCCGCACGCCATTAGAACTGTCAATGCTGACCTCACCAGGGGTCCTAACTGAGCCATACACTAGGCTCCACTACCTACTGTACTGTATGTAGCATACTGTACCACATACTGTGTCACTGTTCAGGGTTGTTCGTGATGCCGTATTGCTGCGCCGTACTGTTGTATACTGTGCTGTATTATCTCAAACGCTACCTCAATTTATTCACATTCACATGCCACTTTAATTCACATGCCACTTTAATTGCACATATCTGTACATACATAGGCATGTTCCCTCTATCTATTCCATTTCATTTTATTTTTATTGTATTTTATTCTATATATTTTATTTCTATAAGTATTCAACTTACTGTATTACGTTTTAGGAGTCAGTTAGTCGGTCTATTAGAAAGGAATTCTTTACTTTTATTTCTTTTTTTTCCTAGGACATATTGTGTGCTATCACCGGGTGCGTTGCATTACATTTCACTGCATATATGTATGAAAGTATGTATATGTATGTGACAAATAAAAAATCTTGAATCTTGAAATCATATCCATAACGTTAACTACTCTTATGGAGCACGTACCAGCACTTCTCACAAACTGCTGGTACTCTGTTCTGTACTCTCAAGTGGACAAATCGAGCGGACATATTGTAAAATATATCATATCTTATTGAATTGGAGCACACGTCTTCTTCAAATTATTAAAATGCACAAGCTGCGAGCTCCGGCTCCTGTACCAGTACGCAGATATGGTACGCAGTTTAGTTTCTCATAATTTACAATATGACATTGGAGATCACATTTATTTTTCACTTGTACGATCGGACAACTGACAACTGATGAGGCATTCCACTCCCCCAACACAGAGTTGACTTGCCCTGGGCAAGCGGGCAAGCATTGATGTCCAGCCCTGAAAGATGCGGACAGTGGACAATATTACCCTCAAAAATACAGGGAGAATAGCAAACCTGCTAGTGATTTAAAAGTTCGAAAATCGAACGCTCATTTTGATCGATGTTCAATATATACTGTGTGTGTGTGTGTGTGTGTGTGTGTGTGTGTGTGTGTGTGTGTGCGCGCCGTAAGATAGATCAGACGCTTTTGTGCAAAGCTACTTACATAATAAAATCAATCAAAGCAGACGTCGACCGTTGGAGCAACCTGAAATGTAAATTTTTGTGCACCCGTTTCTAAATTCAAGTCCCAAGATAGCTGTTAGGAATCAAAAAATTTAAGAAAAATTCTTACAAATGTTTTTTTGTTTTAGCGAGTGCAGTATGATAAGTCCTTATATGTTATGTCAATATAATATGTCAATACAACAACTTGGAAATAATTGAGTCAACATCAACAAGAATAGTAGCTGAGATTGGATCGGATATTAAGGTCTTCCCAAAAGAGCATGGTCTTATTATTGGTGTTATTATTATACACAATAAAGATTGTTCCTAAAACAATCCAAGTGGCTTGTGTAATCTCCACCACAACAACAAACATATGAATACCCTATGTTATTTATTCAAAATATGATCCATAATGTGCACGAACAGGGAGCTATCAGAAGATGAGCATGGACAATATAGAGACACATTCAATTTGAATAGTGCTGTTTGGATTAACTGGTTCATATTGTACATTGTGTGGTACTTTTGTTAATGATTTGATAACATTCAAAGCATATTCTATGGCGCTGTAAGGTGACGGCGCCGCCCCCTTTCCAAACAAGCCGTAGTAGAGGGAAATTCCATTGTAATATCAATGCCCCCGGAATGAAATACTGTCCCAAACTGTACAATCTGTCAATGTATTTGTTGTCCCTATGTGTCTTCTCGTGCTTTTTACTTCCATCGCTGCCGTCCCTCATCGAGATTTCCGTTTTCCTTTTTCCCTTTTAATTATCTCCCAGGACCTTGGGCAGTAGCTCAATTCTAACATTCAATTCTGTGAGAGATTACATTTTGACATGGCTCAGTCATATTATTTGATTTCAATTTCATAGCAAATGTGGAAACAGCCCAGCAGCACCGGTCATGAATGTGGTGGAGGTTGGATGCGTAATACACTGTTTTTTTTCTGAGGACGTTAAGCAACGAAAGATAAATAAATTTGGGGGGGGGTTGAAATGACTGCCTGACTGTGGAAAGTGTTGGTGATGTGCCCGGTCACTTCTGGAGCAACTGTGATGATTAATTTTTTTTTTCTCATCTTGATTGTTTTTGCTCATGAATAGCAAGCAGATGTGCATTACTGCATGATAAACACAATGTTTTAGATCGACTCTACCAAGATAGTATTTTGGTAATAAATGTTTGGTGGCATCATATGTATTCCAATGACAGTTGGTGCTTTGGTGACAGCAGGTTATGGATGTGATGTTAAGCAATGGGAAAATAAAGTCACTGACCATGTGAGCATTGACGTTATATTTTGGTGAGATTCTTCAACCTGTATATAGAAACACTCGAACACGAGAATATTGTGAAAATATTTGGAAAGGGGATCTCACATTATCCCTCCCTTCCAAATTGTTCCGAGATATGTTTAAAAAATATATTACAATGGGTTGCATGCTTGACATTAGAAGTTCAACAATAAGTGTGCATATACAATGGAAAACATTGTCATTTGTTCCTGAAATGCTAAAACCCTTTCTGAGCAAACATGACTTGTTTTGGAACAAATGCATCTCAAACAAACAGGGAGACCAGAGCGTACAAACTTGCATCAGAAACCAAAATATGTTCTTTTCTTATTACGGGGAGGGGGAGCGATGGGGAGGTGCGGTGGTGGAGAAGTTGGAGTTTGGCTTGAAATGCATTCATAATATCCATCAGCTACAGGAAGGGCGAAGAATGTTCAAGGAATATAAAGTAAAAGTAATGCAGCTTTTTTTAAAAACAAAAACAAAAGGCACGTAGCTGCAATTGTTGCTCCACCAAGCAACATCGCATTAACATTTAAATGAACAGTTTTGCCGTCGCTGGTATTCGGTATGTCAGGTATCAGGTATTTCACGTTGACGCTGAGCATCACTCCGCTAATTGGAACTACCTGTATTCCATGAACTATCCATTAAAAAAAACATAATATTATGATGCCACGTGTGAACTATTTGTCTTATCTCCTCTCACAGATGGGTGGGACAAATTCTCCCACCCTTACGCCAAGAAGGAATATGGCAAGTGGGAGTTGGCCGTACCGCCCAAGCCTGATGGGTCTCCAGCTGTGGAGCACAACACGAAACTCAAGGTACAGAATGGAACATCTTTGCACCTTCCTGTCGCCCTTGGTCACCGTGCGCTAGTTTGTGGCAACATGACAGCTTGTTCTAATATGTGAGGGAGATTGCCCTCCATGTGTGTTTGTGGGTGTGGTGTCCTTATTACAACCCGACTGGAATCCTGGCATGTAGCCGTCAACAGCATGTCAGACTGGTGGCGCGCTGAGGGGAGATTACTCTATGTACAAGATGTGCACAACGAAGGTAAGCCACTTCCCAGGAACCCAACTGAACTCCTTTATTTCAGCCACGTCCGTGGCGGTCTCCCCTCGGGATGGTGTGCCGTGTTCTTTCAGCGTGATAAAACACCCCGATTGTTCTCTACCCTCCTGTAAATAATTAAACCGGGTTAAATGCAAATGGACTGCCCTCCCATAATGCATTGCCTCCCAAGAAGATGGCGTGGATGAAGAATAATCCTGGAACAAGGTGCCAGGGGGAGAGACGTCTGGCATGGAGGCATCGCTCTCCTTGGGACCGGGGTCATCGCTGGCACAGTCCCACGCCCCGGACAGCCTGCCCAGTTCTCATTGTCAGCGTAGGTCAGTCCGAGGACGATAAGAAGCAGATGGAAACACTGGCACCTGTCCTCTCCTCGCGCTCCCCCGCAGCCTACGGACGACCGCCTCACCCTGCGCTCCGCTTTAGAGTCGGTTCCACATAACTCGCTGGTGGAGGCCCGAGTCCGCCTCAAAGCACTCTCGTGTAGAGCCGCTTGCCCTTCCACCCGCGCTCTTCAGAGCCCAATTTGTTCCAATAAACAAGCCATGTGGATGCATTATTTAATTAGAAGTACACAGAAGACTCCCCAAATGACTGTATGTAGGTACATGTGGAAGATGTGTATGAATGGCTAACAGGATGCATCTACAAAGGATCTCGCATTCTCAGTCAACCTGCCCTGTACAAAAGAGGGTTGCATACGAATGAAAGCAGGCAGGAGTCGACTCGATGTCCAATTCCTTGTCCAACAGTTTCCCTTCTGTTTTTGATCCAAAGAAAACCTCTTTTACGAAGTACGGTTCATGTACACAGACTGGAGAGGAGACGGATACCTTGTCGACAGTATAGAGATGTTGCTTGCCATCCTTTATTATATATGGACATCCTTCATGTAGATTGACATCCTTTATGCAGATCAACATCCTAAAACTGTTGACAAGCTATTTGTCGACCAGGTAGGTCATTGCTGCCGCGCGCCGACAGCCGGGACATTCTGCCCAGTTACCACTGTCAACATAGGTCAGTCTGAGGACAATGAGAAGCAGATGGAAACACCGGCACCTGGCTTCTCCTTCTGCTCCCCTGCAACTTCTAGACGTGTAGACTGTTTCAGCATGTTGATCTACAACCCTAAAGAAGGTCGTAGATCAACACCACCATACGACTCCTGAAATTCCCCCCCAGGGGGGTTAATAAAGGGATATTTTAAGATCAACACTTGTCAATTTAACACCTTTGTCTCCGTCTCCTCCCTCGTCTATAAACAACAAAACACATATTGTAGTGTGTTTGGATGGCTAGATGGACCTGTACCAGAGGAAGAACTTCCAGCTTCAGGATGAAAAAGCCCTACCTAGAATTTTGAGTCAACCATCTGTGTTTTCTAATTAGCACAAATCATACTTACAGCTAATAAGTGCAATCAGCTGGTTCAGTGCCTCGGTGGAGCAGAAACATTGGGGATCTTTCCTATCTGAACCTGGAATTATCTATCTCTGGACAGTCTTGGCTGTTTTCTCCTTTCATTTCACCCTTATAAGCCTTCAGAGTAGCCTGATTTTCTTTTAATGGGCCTAATGTCAGCCAATTTGTCTAGAGGACCGATGCTCCACCGGGCTCACTGCCAGTCCATTTATCCACCTATCTTTTCCTAATCCTATAAACTGTGAATCCCGTCATAAGAGGTGGGCCATGTCTTTAACCCCCAGGTGGTCGGGCTGTAATGAAAAAGCCCCATAGGGGGTTCTGGCCAGTGGCTCACAGTCAGGTGGCCATGGAACAGTCATTACATCACAACAGCAGAGCGAATTAGTTGTTTTTAATGCCTGTTTCTGCAAGCGATGGAGCAGGGTCCAGGGAAACTGTGGTTGGCAGCGCCGGATCGATTCCTGGTGGGGTTCCTCGAGTCTCTTGCTGACTTTTGCCTTTCTTCTGTGACTGAAAGTGGAAAAGCAACTTGTCAGTTAGATTTCCAAACTACACTTATTTGACCCCATTCCAACTCTGAATCGGAGACATAATAGATGAGAGGCATTGATGAGTACGATTTCTCATTTTTCTAAATTGCTCCCTTGCTCTATAAGTCTCTCTCTAGATGGGTTAGAGATCTCACTTTAGTAAAGCCATCTGAGCCAAATTGCACTCCCGACAAAAGAATAAAACTCGCAAATGTGTCAGTCACGATGAATGTAATGAGGAAAAAAAGATGTCCGTCCATCAGATCTGCCGATATGCGGTCAAATGACTTCCTCAAACTTATCACCAAAGATGTTTTGATCATTGCTCACCTGAGAACCTGTCATCAGTGTAGATTTGAATCAGTATAGAAGGTGCAATGGGTAGGATGGTTTCCACCACACCTTGCAAGCTAATGACGGAACACTATCTTAAGTGAGCCTACTTGTCAGAAAGAAAGAAGATTGTATCTGCGCTGCTTCTTACTTGAAGACTTCTATCCATCTTGTTGAGGCCACATGTATCCCAGGTTTTGTCCTCTATAATCAACACATGAATTCATATTTTGGGAGTTTATATACCCCGATCAGCCATAACATTAAAACTACCACTCATAACCAGTATTCTACTACTGTGTATATATATATACAGTATATACAGTATATACACAGTATCTATCTGTCTGTCTGTCTAAGACTGCACCTGTAATGAGTGAGGAGGAGGAGGATAAGAGAGGAGTCTTTTCATTTTATTGGATTTTATGGTGACGCTGAAAAATATTTGAGCAATATGCAGCATTTTTTTTTATAATAGATGGCCGAGCAAAGGACCGTTTTACAATGTAAGCAATTCACACACGGCAGACATGTATAAAAGCTGACACATAATCATATGCGGTACACTGGAACACCAAATTGCAGGAGACATAAAAGACCTTCCAGCAAATACTGATTTGTAAGAATGTGGCTCCTGTTTTTGCTAATGTCTCTCCTATATTGTGATTGTGCTCTTGCTTTTGCAGCACTTTTGCCAATATAAATTGATTTCGATCTCATTACCCGCCCCTCACACTTTTTGTCTTGAATGCCTCGTGTCTCGGCTATAAATACATGTTCCCTAACTGTTTTTCTGCATTGCTGTTTCTCCTAGCCCTACCCTGCAAAGTGACTGCAGATGTGTCTTTTTTTTTTTTTTGTCTTTTGTTTTCAGTGCCCTTCCCGCTCCATGAGTCATTTGTCTTGATTTCCCAGGTGGTGGTTCACACAAAAGACGGCACACGGCTGTACCGGATCTCACCCTGGGCCAAATATGTGACCAGGTCCGAGGAGTCTGTCATCTACGACTGGGTTCACTGGGATCCACCGCAACCTTACGTGGTAAGACCCTCAGGATTTCTGTTTAAATGACCCAACGTGCTCTGCCAAGGAGAAGAATCATGTCAAAGTCACCCTCAAATGAGCCGTCCCTGTTCACTTACTAGCCACGCTGTCTTCTGATTGCTCCCAGCATGACGCACAGCTCTTGAAATCTCCTCTGGCCTGTTTTGCTGTAATCTTGGCGATTCTTAATAGGGGTGTTTGATGCCCCTGCTTTGAGAGAGGCTCGCTGTGTCTCAGCGCCGCTTCAGGTCCTTGACACGAGTGTGTGCCAGCAAAACACTAAGTGGGTATTAATGGCCTCCTTGCTGCCTTTATCACCCCTTATTTACTGCTATTTTAATTAGAGGAGTGTGTTCTCTTAGTGGCAATATATTTGCTTTTGTTTCTAAGAGGTTCAATCATGCAATCCAAACACGAGGAAGGCTTTGCAGGGCCAGTAGTGGAGCAACGGAACGTCGTTGATCTGTGATCCGTACGGACCACCCCCCCGTGGTTCGGATCGGGCGTGAACGGCGGATCAGCTGCAAAACGTAAGCGTGGTAGTGAAAGGGGTTTTTCTGCCGCTGTTGCTCTTGAAATGAGTAATTCCCTCCATGTGGACGCAGAGTTGCGGTGAGAAGAAGATAAAGACAGACGCTGCTGTGTTTCACTCTGAAGCACCGCGATGGCTTCACGCGACGTGGCGCTGTGTTGCTGCTGCTTCACCACAGGTGGTGATCGGGGAACGAGCCGGGCGCGGCCGCACGGCGCCGCTACGCATCCGCTCGTCCGCCACATTGGAGCGGTCAAGATCTGCCGGTCAACACATAGAATGTGCACCGAGAGATGCAGACGTCGCTACTAAATCCACCGCAGCTCACTTCATTCAGAGCCGATTTTCATGAAATGTAGTTTGTTATAGACATGAGAAGGTGATCATCATACTGGGGTTACATTTTTAATTTGAAGTTTCTGGGGACGGATCTAATCCTATTTTTTCACTCGCTACCTTTAAAGGAGGAAGGTGTCATGCCTGCCTCATGTTGGCCTTTAATTTAACCACTGAGTCTTGAATATTTTATATATTTACGGATTTTATTTAAACATTGGACATTTTGAGTGTTGTTTTCATTTAAGGCAATGGGAAACCTTAGCCCATGGTTTTGAATTCATCCTTGCTTTAAGTGTTTTACAGAATAAATGGAAAGCAAAGTTATATTTGTCTCCCTTTTTTTTTTTTTTTTTTTTTTGCTGATCCGAAAAATGATCCGATCCGTGATTCAAAACGGTGATACGTTCTGAACCGTGAGTTTTGTGATCCGTTGCAACCGTAACGGCCAGTCAGGGTGGTAGCCATCCAATGGTTCCGCCAAATTCTCTTGTGTAGAATACAACCAATCCCAGTTCCAGAAACTCTTAAATGACCGTTGAACGTTGGGATATTACTCTGTGTAGAAAGTCCTTCCTGTTTTCCATAACATGGAGGCCTTCAGGAAAAGTGACACAGCGTCTCCGGCCCCTCGCAGCGTTCTGTTCCATTCTGTTGGTATTTATGGAGGAGAAGGTTGTGTGTTTAAGGCCCTGTAGTGATGCTCTTCTCCCTCGTCTGTTGGCAGCACATCCACCCACGACCAAGGAAGCCCAGAAGCCTGAGGATTTATGAGTCTCACGTCGGCATCGCCTCGCCCGAGGCCAAGGTTGCGTCATACACCAACTTCACAACCAATGTGCTGCCGCATATAAAAGACCTAGGTAAGAGATGAAATGGCGGTGCCTCCTAAAAGAGCATTCTACGTTATTCTCCATGCAAACCCACCGCCTTCATATCTGCTCCTCCACCACCGCTTCCCTCTGATAGTTGCTGGCAACGCAAGTTCATGAAATAGCTTGTGCGTGGCTGGTGCCATGCTGTAACTCTCTTGATCTAAATGATGCAGCAGACATTCCCATAAGTCAGGCCTCTCTGTTCTTTCAGCCCGAGAACAGAACATTTCGTATCTTCTCCAGCTGAGCACGTTGCTTTAAAGAGTAATGAAACAGCCGGCGCTCAGCCCCGTCTCCGCCCACCGCGCACGTTTGAGAAAAATGTAACTTGCAAAGGAGACGAAGGGCAGTGTCTCCACCGTAGAGAGACGCTCCCCGTGACGGTTCCTCAAAACAGGCACCGTTACATCTCGGATTATGTTGCAGCCGAATTGTTCCACAGGGAAGATTCAAAATGTCAACCCCAGAGCCATCAAGATGAACACGATATTGAAATGAAGACCAGGATGAATAAATGTATGTCTATTGGACATATAACATAATGTTAACAGGTCCAACATTGTGATTTTAGTCCCTAAATTCAATGTGCGTGCAGCATTAATGACATTATTGTGTAATTGTTAAGCCACAGAATTTCCACTTCACAAAATGACAAATGATTAGGTATTTGGAGTCCATTTCCATGTGCCATCCCTGCACCCGCCGACGGTGCAGTTTTTAAACGTTCTAGCCTGTCCAAGTGGATTTTCATCCACTTCAGGAAGATGTTTGAGCTGACATCTCCAACATCATCTCCAACCTGACAACTTGTTTCCTTCTCTGTAATCTAACCATGGACGACTCAGGAAAAATAAAAGCCTGGTCCTCTATGTTAGGCACAGCTTAGTGAGGAGCTTGAATCTCTTAGCGTCCATCCAGCGTAAAGGAGGAGTTTATGAAGGTCACGAGGAAACAGGACATTTATCCATTCCACTACACAGTCCCTCTGCCGTTTTGTTTTGTTGTGATCGTTACGACCAAAAGTGCTTGATTTTCCAGCGGTGCCGTGCAAAATAGGAAGTTTTGTGATTTTATTTTTACTGTAAAATTGCAGCCATTGGCAAAAATAGAACATCAAAGTAAAACAAACGAGCATGAAGGAAGACATACACGTTTATCATCACTTTCATGATAATACACATTCTGCATATTACAGAATCCTTTAGTACTATATCTTGTATCTTGTGTATTCCTCCCGTGTGTGTGTGTGTGTGTGTGTGTGTGTGTGTGTGTGTGTGTGTGTGTGTGTGTATATATATATACACATACACACACACTGTATGTGTGTGTAAGAACGTGTATATACTTTGTATATACACTGTATATATATGTGTGTGTGTGTCTGTGTGTGTGTGTGTTCCTCAGCCGTGCTCTGCTTTTAAGCGAGGAAGGAAAGTGAAAGGAAGGAAAGTGCCGGTTGAAACGCTGTCAGAGGATCCACCTGCAGCAGCTGCAGGAATCTGCACAGTAGGGTTCTCCAACAGCCTCCTTCTCCAACTGTCTCACTCCCCTCTGCTGTCGTGGGATGAGAGGGAGAAAGGGGAGAGAAACTCTCCCTCACCCCTCTCCTTTGTTACACATCAGAAGCCAAAGTTCTTCTGTAGGCTGAAAGAGACTCCCAGCAATATAAATAAATAAGAGTTTTTAACGGGCGGCTCCCTGTGGAGAACCAAGTGATGCTGTAAAGCAGCTGCTGCTCGGTGGCAGCGAGCACGGCCGCTCTCAGGTGTTCACCACTCCCAACACAAAACGCCCCCGGCTCGTTGGCTCTGACTGACTTGGATGGAAAGTATTTAGAAGTCATTTGTAAATGATGTTGTTGTTTTTTCACCGTGGCTGTCTCATCGTGATGAGATTAAGGCAGAGATTAAGTTGAATTTAATTTGTCTTGGGGAACTTACTGAGAGGACCTGATCAAAATAAATCTAATAATAATAATATATATTAACGGCAACACAATCTTGATTAACAGTTGGAAAAAGTACAAATAAAATGTAGATAAATATACATTAATTGGCAAAAATACAGAACAAAAAAATACAAATGTATAAAAATATAACAGGATAAATTATTGATATTTATATATAAGGTATAAATGATTATCTACTTCCACATGTTCATACCAGACAATTTCCCCATTAGAATTTTAGCAAAAGGTTAGAAAGGTCTATTGAAACACAAATTACTGAAGGGAAAAAGAAAAAAAACAAGATTTTATTTGGTGTTTTATCTGCTGGACCTGCTAGAGCGTTGCAGATCAATAAGTTATTTTGGTTTTTCCTTCCTGCTGTTCAGGTTACAACTGCATCCAGCTGATGGCCATCATGGAGCACGCCTACTACGCCAGCTTTGGATATCAGATCACCAGCTTCTTTGCTGCTTCCAGGTGAATGTGAATCACTCACAGTCCTTTAGGTGTTTAACTGTGTAAAAACTGTGTGGTTCTATCCACAGAGGAGGGATGGGTATATGCATAGATAGAGATTATTCCTAATAATAATACATTTTATTTGTATAGCACTTTTCAAGGAACTCAAAGACACTTTACATCACAAACGAAAATAAATGACAGTAAAATACAGCAATGCATAAATACAAGACTACAGGGAAAAGTGGCGAACAAATAACAAACAAATATAAGTCAAAAGGAAAGTGGGAGAAAAGGGAGAGTTTCAGACGTTGAAAGCAACTTTGCAAAGGTGCGTACTCATGATAAATTATTTTCTACAATGTTATTGCAGTTTTGTTTCAATATATTGCGAAGAGAAATGGCATCATTTCATTCTTCTAGCTCCATGAGCTCTGAATGGTTGACACCGGGAAGCGTCATGATGTCTGACGGATGTTTCTTGTTGGCGCTTTGAAACGTCCTTTACTTTTTATTCTGTCTGAAGATGGATTTTATTCTGTCTGGGGACTGAGGGAGTAACTTTACACGATGACCCGAACTTTCCGTGTGGATATTAACAAATCCGGCCCTCGCAGGCGGACGCCGTCGGTTATCTCGCGGTAAACACCTTTTTCGTTGGTGCCGGGAGGACGGGGGGGACTTCTCGAGATAAAGCTTGTCTCGGCAGGAATCCGAAGACCCCCGTCCTCCCGGCTCAGAGGGGAAGCGCAACACCCGGAGAGTGTGTGTGTGTGTGTGTGTGTGTGTGTGTGTGTGTGTGTGTGTGTGTGTGTGTGTGTGTGTGTGTGTACAGTGTAATTTCATCCATGATTGATCTCGCAGAGTCATTTAGCGGCCGAGCGGACGGATGACGGGAAGCGAGAGTCTCCCATCGCCGCGGAAACTGATTTAATGATAGCCATGAGGACGGACCAGGGACAATATTAGTGTGTGGAGAGAGAGGGATTTCACTAATCTGTGTGTGTGTGTGTGTGTGTGTGTGTGTGTGTGTGTGTGTGTGTGTGTGTGTGTGTGTGTGATGGTAACAAATGAGTAGAGTTTTAGCACTGTACACATTTTTAAATAAAGAAGTAAAAAGCCAAGAAGTCTTGTGGACAGTTCAGTGGCATTAAACCATGGACAGACAGACTTGACATAAGATACGATAACACTTTATTACCATTTTATTGTTTCCCTCGATGTAAATTACAGCAGTACAGCAGCAAAAAACGCTGAGTCAAGACGGAGATACAAATTATAATTGTTAGATTAGAAATAACACATATGTACACTACACAAAGTGGACATTAGGTTTTCCAATGCTAAATAGATAGATGGATGGATACTTCATTTATTGATTAATGTATTCAGCTCCAGAGGGAAACTAAACAGCAGCTCAAATAGAAAAATAGGCAAAAGTAACAAAGCTACGGAATAAAAATATAGAAATAAAATGGCAATGTATGTAAGCCTTGTGATAACAAATATGACCTAAAAAAAATAAGTGACAGTTAGTCTACAGTACGCACAAGTTACAGTATTCCAGCGTAACAGATAAACATGGCGTTCAGTAGTAAGAGATGGAGGTCAATCACAAACAGCCATTGCAGTCAAATACTGAAATCCATCCTCCGTCCTTCCCCTCAGCCGCTACGGCAGCCCGGAGGAGCTGAAGCAGCTGATCGACGTGGCCCACTCCTTGGGCATCGTGGTGCTGCTGGACGTGGTGCACAGCCACGCCTCCAAGAACACAGAGGACGGCCTGAACCGCTTCGACGGCTCCGACTCCTGCTTCTTCCACGCTCCGCCCAGGGGGGAGCACAGGCAGTGGGACAGCCGCCTCTTCAACTACTCCAGGTAGGACCCAGACGGAGCTGTCTGCGCTTCCCGTGAACCTCATGCATCATCATATTGTAGGAGCACATCTCCAACTGCTTCAGAACACTCTTATGCACGGATCACAGAGGCCGGCGTAGCCCAACATGAACCAAATGTTGTTTGCATATTGGCGATATAAGGAGAAATTCAAGAAACCACGATCAGTAAAAATGGGTAAATATTCACTATTGTACAATATAATATAGAAAATATGAATCATATTCACTACCACTAATAATGTGACACCTATATTCTTCATTGGTCATGATCATGTTTTACTTTTTTACCTACGTCCTTTTACTCTCGACCGACAAAATTCTAGAATCGATGAATTCTGCGTGTATAAAATGTACCAACTGTACGTACAACAGAGAATGAAGGATTCACATGCGTCTCCAAGTGGGTGTGGCTACGGCAATATTTGTCTTTGCGAGAGGATATTGCTGCTGCCGCCTTTATCGCTTTACTGAGAGTGATCAATGGCTGATCAGCTGCTTCTGACTGTCAAGAGCAGCCCTCCGTTTTTTAATAACCTGGAGTCGCAACTCAGTCAGCCAAAGTGAACCTCGGGGGACGCATCGCTCACCGCCCCCGTCGCTGCAGCCGCGCCTTATTTCCCCCCGCACCACGGGCCTCAGAAGACGCTCTCTTCCCGTCCTCCGCCTCTGAAACAATAACATTTCGGTATTGGCAAAGCTTTTCACGGTTAAATCTCTCGGTGTACAACACGAGCCGGCTCCGCTGCTGCATCTCTCGGACCTTCTTCTTCCTTATATGGAAGCATGAGGGCGTGGCTTATGCTAAGTACATGTTGGGAGCATGGACCTGTACGTTTGAAAGGATCTCCATCCAGAGAACAGTCACAGTTTCACAGTCTGATTATTCCGCCAAGTGTCTTTTCCTGTATGAGGAGTGTGTCGTGGTAAGGACTGGTGCATGCTGTACAGATAATTAGCATAGAATAGGCTTAATTGCTTCAGATTGGTTTTGATAGTGGTGACAATTTACAATTATTTTTCAACGTTTGACATCAAAAAGGAAATGCTGAAATAGAGCTGAAGGATTAATCATGTTCAAACCGACATCGCAATCTAAAATAACTCAATTTTTAAATCGCAAAGGCTGCGGTTTAAAACAAAACAAAAAAAGGAACCCTTTTTTTTACGTTACACAATTGCGGCTCTTCTTTGTTTTATTTAAAATTTAATAAAACAATTAAAGAGTATATCAATACATTGCCTGCAGTATTTAAAACTGAATTTCCCATTAAACACATCAACCTAGGACGGCTTTGAGAGAGCGCCTCATAGAGATCTGTTTGCTGGTGGTGATCAATGATCTGTTAACTGAGTGATCTATGGCTGATCACCTGGTTTCCACTGGCAATTTTATTTTCATCTTTTATTATTAATTATTCATATTTAATTATATTATTACCGTATATAAGTAATAGCCCCGAGCCGCAACTTATCACCGGACCCACCGTGCCGCCAGGAGACCACCGCGTCCAAATCCTGCGTCGGCTGCAAGCGCCACAACAGCCTACATGCGCATAATAAATGGAAAAAACAACTTTTATATCAATCCACGGTTTTTATTGAAGCCATTTAACTTCATTTCAGTGCCATAATCCAGAGAACACGGCATCAGCACAAATACATGTGCAGTAGAGTCAGCTCGGCTCTTTCTCCTCCGCCGTTTACCCGTTTACATTTGTACATCATTTGTGTATAATAATACATAATACATTTGTGGTGATGAAAACATGGTAATAATAATATGGTCATGGAAATAATACTAAATTGCAACTACTGCATTCATCATGCTTTTCATTCCTTAATTAGATATTACTACAAGCCTGATTTTAAAAAGCATGTCTGAAAGGTCTGATGGAGGAGATGGAGGTTTCAGTAATTCGGCTCTTGCGGAAATATTTTTGGTAACGTGGCTCCTGAGCTGGGAAAGGTTGAGTACCACAGCCATATAATGATTTATTCATTGTGTTTAGTGAATAATGCAGAAGATAAGGAACTTTAAAAAATAATCGCATACTAAATCGCAATCTAAATATTGGTCTAAAAATTCACAGTTACATTATTTTTCCCAAATCGTTCAGCCCGATGCTGAATTCCATTTAGATTTCTCAACTGAACAGTTGAATAAAGCGACAGGTGATGTGTCGGTACCTCTCAAGGTTGACTTTGTATTTACTAATGTTTTAAGCCTTTCTCTCAGTAGTGATTTTGTACGTCTTTGACTTTGGTTTTGCTTTGCGTTGACTGAAAGCAAACTCAAACAGGTACGCCTTGTTCTTACCCATCAAATATTTAGGGTTTTGTGACGGTTCAAATTGTCTGGGGATAAATCCTCCGCATTCACTTTCATTGGGTTGAGATAAGTTTCCGTTTTTAAGACTTTAAAAACGGGGCTCTTTATTTTGGGCTACAAACACCTTCTCTGATGTGCAGGGAAATGGGTTTTCACAAGCGCCGTGCCAGAAGTAGTTCATTTTATGTTTTACCTGAACGCCAGATGTTTTTGCAGCATGGTGCAGTGTTTATACGGAGGTTCCAGCTGATGGCAGACTGGGTGATGATTCATCAGGTTGGGATTATTTTGACTGGTTCATGGGGCAAAGTTATATGTGCATTATGCATTTTGGCTTCAAAGAATGGAGGAAGAGCTTTCAACTTCTCCGGGAAGAAAAGGAAGTTATCGCTGAATACTTGAGGTTGCAGGAGCCTGTTTGAACCTCTTTGGAGGTTGATTAGGAAAAGAATATACTCCACTATATACAAAATAAAGTATGGCGCCAAGTTGAGCGTATTCATATATTATCTTTTTTCTTTCTTTTGTTGCCCAGACATTTCTCTGCACTCTTGAGAAAAATAAATGACAAAATTAAACTCTTTTTTAAATCTCATTTTTTATTTATTTATTAAAACTAAAACCATTTTGTGTGTGAGGACAGTGTTTCAAGAACTAAAATAAACACAGGCCGACGCAGGGAAGTGTTTTTCATGGTGATGATAGTAAAATGAAGCTACATGGGATTGAGCTTTATTGCTTCATGTTTTGAGTTATAAGTTACACAAAATTGTATTAAAAAAACCATCTATCAAAAGACCATGCGGACGTGGATCATTGTATTTTTGGCATTTTGATATTAATACCGTGTCCTTTTGAGGACTTCCTATCTCTCTAATCTAGTAACCGCTGCAGATATGGAGATGAGTGGAATCTTGGAGCCTCTGTGTGCGCGAGTCAACTTATACAAACAAAGGTTCTCATATTAACATTTAAGATCTATCACAACAGCTCCATATACATATGTTTACCCTTGGAATCAAGGTTGATAAATGGGTAAGTGTTTATGTATTCCCATTTTATACAAATGTATGAGCAACTTGCCAACAGATTGATGAATGAGGCCAATGGAAGCCCCTTTTATGTATTTTTCCCTTGTTGTTGTTGTGCTTTTTTATATTTACTGGGATGGCATAATTTGTTGAAGGTTGATCATGAGATGACTGAATCTTTCCACTGAGGTCACTAACAGCCCAGAATGGGATGTTAACATAGGTTGTAAAGATACAAGTCATTGTTTTTCCCTCATTGCGCAAATGGACATGTCGGTGGGAGATCATCATGTTGTCGATCAATGCCAGTCAGTCCACCGTTCCCCCGATGGCTGCTGGGATTTCAAGCTCTCCAGGCAGCCAGTCTAGTCCAGACTCTGCGTTTAGGAGGAAGCGCCCCTCATCCACAGAGCTGTCGATCCACGCTCCATCCCCCTGATCTGCGAGGCTTATATCCCCAAACCGCTTTAGTTTGACAAATATTAAGCTACAAACAACCTGCGTGGCGAGACCCCTCTGCTACCGAAACTAAGCAGGACTCTACAGGCCTTCTTGCTCACATTTGGCAATGCCAGAGTACCTTCCGCGGTCGTTACTAACTGTGCCTTTGAGCTACCTAAATATCGCTCAAATCTCACCGTTTAAGCGTACGGACGGATCGGTCTGGCCGAGACTTGAATAATGATGCGATGTCACATGGGGGCCAGTCTTCTCCATCGCAAGAGACGGCCATATGTCCGATAATTACAGAATCCCGGAGGCGGTTGTTGGGGAAACATGAAAGAATGTGTGAGCAGCTCCATTTAGGTTGTTTCCTGACCCCTGGCGCCCGCCGAACACCAAAACTATTGATTGGTGTTGTCGCTGGCCCCGTTAATTGTCTCCTGTCTTCTGTGTCACCGGAAAATGATCCCACCGCACATTAGAGGAGAAAAGGAAAACAGTTCCATCAAATGCCTCTTTGAACTGACTTTCTAACAAGTGTGCAGCAGCCTCCGATACATTATACCGTACTAAGTGTCAGGCATGGGAGGCCATAATAAGAGAACAAGCTTCCTCTTTGCTTAGTTCTGGGCTCTCCTTGTATCAGAAGCACTCATTAGACGCGTGGCAGACATATGCCGTGGCTGCCAGCCATCTGAGTCATTTGTAAAAGCCCGAAGAGATCAGCGATGTCACCGCCGCTTCATTTATCTCGTCCTCGCACACATGTTGTTGGGTTTTATTTTTGTGCTGAAACTTCCTGCTGCTCTCTCTGGAAGGAAATTAACCCTAGAGCGTAGTCAGGGGCCGAGCCGGAGCGCGGCCGGTCTTTTAAGCAAGGCGCCGGGAGTCGGCGATCAGAAGCACTGCACGACGTTCCTATCAAGGCAAACACAAAGACATTGTTCCACCTTATGCCGTCTAAATGGGTCGCTTTTGCAAGACCACATGCTGAGGCTGATGATGTTGGTCAACATTTTGACCAATTGAATATTTTGACATTGATTATAATGATGATTACCAAGGGAACTGAAAAGAGAATCGACTATGACATCATAGAAAGGCTGGACCAGATGGCCAAAAATGTTATCACGATATGTTTTTTGTATATTGATAAATGTCGATAAATCACAATATATATTTAATAATAATAATGCTGCTCCATTTACAGTTTTAAGTGTATTATCATGGCTTTACGTTAAACACTGAATAAATCCAATCAAATAATATATATATATATATATTTTATACATTTAAATATATAATATAATCATCATTGTCGTCTGAGAAAAGTCCAAAAGGTTCCTGAATCTGCGCTCTGTGATTATATGTTTGGAGCGGACCGAGGGACTTTCTCCTCGCACAGATTCTTTCTTTAATCGTTCTCCTTCTGCGGGGATGGGGGCCGCGCCCTGCTCAGGTTGGGAGCAGGACGAGTTCCAGCTCCAGAGGGGCCTGGTCTCCGCTGTGTGCTGCCGGCCGGAGAGAGCGGAGGAAGCACCAGCGCTCCTGCTGTACAATTGGCTGTTAGTGTCACATGGTTGTATCTCTGCTCTGTACGATTGGCTGTTCGTGTTGTCTTTGTAGGTAGAGGAAAACGGACTCTTTATCAAACTGTATCGAAAATAGATCCCATGAAGTTATCATCGAAGATTTTATCTTGAAAATTATGGACATCGATGGACATTAAATCCGTTAACTGGAAAATAACAGATTTACTAGTAAAAGAAGACGACAATGGAGTCTACTCGACCTCTACACTACCTCCTTCTACCCTACATCTACTCTACCACTACTCCACCTCCATCTACTCCACCTCTACAGTATTCTACCACTACTCTACCTCCATCGACTCCATCTCTACACTACTTTACCTCTACTCTTCCTCTACTCTGTAAGGAAGCAGTTCCCAACCTTTTCAGACTCGCGGCCCACTTAAAAGTCTCCATAGTGTTGGCGGCCCACATCTGACCAGAAGTATTACGGGAGCCAATCGGTGCCTCCTCAGAGGATGTATATTTGAACAATCATATGCATTCTCATACATACAGTGCAGTAGTGACAAAACAAAAAAAAGAGCTGGGTTAAAAATAACCTTATATCTATGGAACTTTGCCGTAACGTTCGAAACATAAAACTAACAACAACAGGAGCACATGTATATGACGTCACCTCATGAGAAGGCTGATGCTGCATGGCCGACACCACATGCTTGATGTCTGGCTTAGTGGACGACAGTCTCAGGAGGAGATCTGGAACAACATTCACTTTATTCCTGTATTTCATCTTCAAAGCCACAAGCGCTGAAAAGCCAGTCTCACAGAGCTACGTTGTCGGGAAAGGCATCAGAAATGGCACAGCTCTGTGGGACAGATTGGAATTTGCGTTCTCGGTGCTCATTCATGACGTTTCCATGACTTTCTTGTTGCCCTGACGCTCCCTGAGTTTATCAAAATATTCAAGCGGCTTGGACATGTACTGTTGGTGTCTTGTCACAAGAGGACGGTGCAGTTCACATGGCTTCAGATGTTCTTTTGATTAAATCTTGGAAGGCACCACGCACAGAGGTAACGGTTAATAGGCACGGTCCTCTGTGCCTGTCCCAAAAAAATCCCAATGGTAAATATTCAGTGCTATACTTTCTCCGAACCTTTCTTTTCAGTTTGACAGGCGGGACTGTCCCGCCTGTCCGCCTTTCCTTTTCAGTGTTCCTGATGCTGCCAACCATCCATTTTTATTATCAATGCAAGTTCAAAAATGTACAGGTGCACGTCGATCGTGGTCCGGCTTGAACGTAGTACACCCTAACATGAGTTCCTATCTATCAGTGATGATGCATTTTTGAAGGTTTTAAAGAAAAATACCATGAGATTTTTTATTTTTATTTTTTTTGTTAATATTTGAAAAAGGTTTTGTAATTAATAATTTTAATTTTTTTTTTTTCGGTAAAATGTGTGTTTTGCACATGATTTGGCGGCCTACTTGCAATACCCTCTACTTGCAATGCCAGCCCATAGGTTGGGAAGGAACTGATGGAGTCCATCATTATTTTCACTATCCTTATAAATCTTTGCAATGTATAATATGATTTGATTTCTTAATTTGTCAAAATAAAGATAGTATACAATATAAAATGTTGTCCATTATTACATTTACATTTAGTCATTTATCAGACGCTTTTATCCAAAGCGACTTACAAGGGAGAATAACATTCAAGCTACATTGCCACAGAGACATTAGGGTAACAATAAATACTGCTAAGTAGTACTAAGTAATTGTAAGTTACTTTCTTCTTGATTATTTGATGTTCATCTCTTTGTTTTCTTAAATGCCAACATTATGATTATGAGATTATGTAGAAAGAAACAGATTTTGCCTTTACTTCCTTAGTGTCTTCAAATAACTGTCTCCTTTTTTGTTTTGATGTGAAAATGGTCAGAAAACTATGCTTCTGCTGTCTCAAGACGAAATGGAAGAAACAGCTCCTGGATTTGCATGCACCTAAGAAATATAATGCTGAAAGTTGCAGATATTTATTTAAAGTGAGATGAGGGGGAAAATGAGCAGGTTTTTATTGGGGCTTCCTGATAACACTAAATCCTCTTGTGTAATTCACCATTAGAATTGGTGTGAGTGAAGATGGCCCTCAGCGTCGCTTCATTTGGCTCTGAAACATGGCCGGTTATATAGAGGATCGGTCTTGGTAGTTATCATAAACCCTGGCATAATCTTACATGTAGGTTTAAATGATCAGTTTTAATAAGCCTATGTGCTATAAAAACCTGTTTCAGATTATGCTTTTTAGTAGGTATAGGCTTCTTGTAGTTGCTAATTTGAGCAGAGCTTTTTGCTTGCTTCAAGGTGACTTGTGGCAGTGCCCTTGACACCGTCCTGTGATGTCTACAACAAACTAACGGTTGGAAACGGCTATTCTAATGGAGTATTTGACAATATTTTCTTGTCAAACTGTTTTTTGTTGAGAACGTGTCCTCTGCTTGACCATTTTAGGTGCATTCACTTTATGTTATTTAGCTTAGTTGTTGTTCATTGTTGGATGGTAGTCGGTTGGAAAATAATGGTTAACAGGCTCCGAGTGATTGACGGCTGATCCTGCGGATGCTGCGAGCTGCCGGGCTCGGTGCAGAACGCCTCCTGCTTGTGCCCGAGCCAGAGAGCAGTTTCTTTATCATTCTACACCATGAAAGGAAGACATGTTGTTTGGTCGCACCATTAGATGAACTGTGCCCGGCGCCCTTCATGACTTGAGCACTAACTAGCTGGGGGACTTCTTCTTTTCTTTTTTTCACCCAGTTTCTTTACTTAGCCCTTTTCAAAGAGGTTAAGGCCACCTTGAGACAGTAAATGAATGGAGCCAATGGCTAAGGCAGCAGAATATAGCCAGGCTTTTTATTTTTGCAGATTGGCCCCTTCAGATGTAGGACTTCTGAGAGGTTTGATGTGGACTCCCTCAGTAGTTTTCTGACCAAACCCATCTCTCGAGATCATTTGAATCTATTTTTCATCAATCTTTGTGTGAATTCTTAAGATATGAATGCAGTCCCAAGGCTAGGCTTTTGTCCTCAGACATCCTTTGCAGCTCTCCCCTCTCCGCTCAGAGAACGGTAATCTCTTATTTGATGACAATTTTCTCTTTGACATGGTTAACTCATGCGCATGTCGTGAATGTACTCACACTCTTGATACGCTGATCAGGTGGCTACTTCAACACGTGAATGTCTGTATGCTATTAGGTTAACGGTAAAGCAATGTGATCTCTATAAATTTAATTGTAATTGTAAACTTTACAGGTCACAAAAGAAACAACCCATGTTTACAGAACGCGTGACCTGTATTATGGTGAGGAGATGCGACGTGTTTGACTATCTTCAGCGATTCCCAAATAGTTCCTCTTTCCCAATCGGGGAAGTTTAAGCTGCAATCTGGATGAACGTGTTTTTTTTTTTTTTTTTTTTATATGTATACATCTAAACATGTCATAATGGTATTGTGGTTTATCAATACCATATGACACTAATCTCCAAATGTAATTCTTTATTGGTTAAATGTGAATCAACATAGACTACAAACATAAAATCAACATGTAGTAGTTGATTCAAGTCTTTACACAACTCAACGTAATAATTGGACGGCATTGTGTGATACACCTGTCAGCGTAGTGTGTCCTGTTTGTATACTATCATGTTTCACAAAAAGCAGTATGTCATCCTGCTACTTTTCACCTACCATTTTAGCATAGTATAGTTTTGGACATATTATGCTCACATCCTAACTTGCTGTACATAGTGTGTTATTATGCGATTTTTGGAAGCAGCAAAACTTGCTGTGAACAACATGCCTCAATGCAACGGTGCCTCTTATTTGGATTGTAGACCTCATCACGCCTAGGTTCTGTTTTCTGGAAGGCCTTCAAACCATAGATAATTAGTTGGTTTTTTTTATCAGAGAACCTGTGGTATTTTCTTTAAATATTCTTGGAAACTGCTTTGACCATTTCCAGGTCATTGTTATTTGTTTACTGGCTATCCTTGTAGTCTGTAGGCAAACTTTTTGACTATTTGAATGAATCTAGCAGCAGGTTTGTGCTCGCAGCCTCATATGATGTTACGTGTGCATCAGGTTTGAGATTTCACTGTGCAGGTTGTTTTTATTTTTCGGCTTCCTGCAGCCATGTCGCAGGATGCAGGCAAGTTCACCGGTACGACTCAATCCAAACAGGGCACTCTCTGCTTCATGTGTTCGACAGATGGAATATTCACGGCTTTTTCTTGTAACACTTGTCTTGGCACAGCAGTGCGTGGCTCATACGGAGTATTCAAAATGCCGTGGGTTTCAAATCAGACTTCTGACCTTTTTGTTGTATGTCATTGTCCCACCTTCTGCTCCTCGTTGGGTCTAATGCAACAGACATGCAGCCAGAAAGCGATAAGTCGAACACAACAAGTGATGGTGGTAGGGACAATTAGCTGCGGATTCATGGCACGGGGGTTTTGTGGCGAGGAAATGGCAGACAAGGCCAGCTAGCGTTGTGCTGATTTATTTATTAACCTTTTTTTTAATTTTTTTTTTATTATTATTAATTAATTTGGCACCACGCTGGGCCAGGCCACTATCTGGGCTCTTGTCTGATCGATGAACCCACAGAGGTCAGGCATCTAAGTGCAAGTCCATTCCAAATGCCTGCAGTTGCAGTATTTAGCACCCTTGAGATTTCTCTGTTGCTCCAGCTGGCCAGACGCGGAGGTCACATCCCCTGTTTTCAGTGGTCAGAACCACCTAACAAGCCCGACGAGCTGTCGGTGCGTGCTGCTGCTGCTGGAGCTGCAACAGCGACCTGTACCAAAGGGGCAAACAAAATTCTTTCTTGGAGCCATTTTCACGTGCATGACGGATGGAAACAACGGCTGGATTTGTAGCATCTCTCAAATGGCCTCAAAGAACACAGGCTCTCTCTTTGAACCGCTGAAAATACAAACCGCTACGTGCTTATAAAATAAAAGTCGAAACGATTTTTCTCGTGGCATCCCTGCAATTGTTTTGTGACCCTTCAAATGCCATGTCTGGCTCCTAAACTCACTCTGTATTGGTTGAGCTGTTATAGCAAGATGAGCCGCTGCTGCTGGCCTTGGAAAGGTCTACAGTATATTATTGGATTGCATTTGTCCTTCCCGCTTGTATATATTGATCTTCCGATGTAAGGAATGTCAGTCTGTAACAGATGAAGGCGAGTTGATCAGATTCTTTTCCGATCGGTTTCTGCAAATTACTTAAACTTATGAGTGTTGCACTGATGCACTGTGATCATCAGTGCAACACTGATGCTCAATCAAGTAGTGACTTGATTGAGCCTTCAACAAGAAATTTCATTTTTGCGCAGGTGTCATTCTTGTCGGTGTGGCTGCTTTAATACATGAAGGTGGGAGAAAAGTTTTGAAGTCCGTAAATGAGGCACCTTATTTGTCCTTTTTCCCTCCAACAAATGCATGCCATACATCAGGCTGTCGTGCTTCATTGTGTGAGCGTCACATTTCCTGTGAAATGACCTGTCAGCTCCTTCAATTTATTTGGTCTTATCTGCAGCTTAACTGTGATGTTGTGAATACGGGGACTTGTATCTTCCTCCCAGCCACCATGACATGTTACCTTGACCCCCTCCCCCTTCATATAAAACCGGCTTCCAAAACCCAATGTTCAGCTCTCCTTTCTGCGAGCAGAAATTCTGCAATGCGGGTCACATTCATTTTGAAGCGGACAATGAAAACGTGCAGCACATGAGAAGTGATGGCCAGCAAATAGCCAAACCCGATAAGTTGGATTTATTTACGTGGGTTGACCGGTGCGGGTGGCTGTCACCGCAGAACGCAGCAGTTTGTGGAGCGTGAGTGAAACAAAAGTGATAAATGTTGAAATAGATCTTGATCCGAGTGTACAAGGACAAACATGAGGGCTGCACCTGAGGACTGCTTCCCACTCGCTTGAACTGGGTTACACTCAAGTTTTTTTTGTCTTTTTTTTGCCTTTGCGGGCAGCATAACAGGTAATTTGCTATGGTAATAAAACCACATGCTGGGTGATGAATTTATTTAACCGCGCGGATAAGGAATGCGTTGCATCGGGCCCCCACATCTAACTTTCCGGCTGTAATTGGACTCTGTGATGAATGGCGCTGCGTGCCCTCATGTGGCAGTATGGTTTCATCCCGGGCCTCTGGCTCTCGCTATTATCTCCTTCCCATGAGGGTACATTGTGTCTGAGCCTTTGTAGGCTCCGCTCTGGAGTGGGGGACCTAATCTATTTATCACAGGGCTGCGTGACCACCCAGCCAGCCCGCTATATCGGATCATACCAGGCTCCCGCGTGCTCCTCCTCGGGGGGTCCGGGAGGAGTTGGGTAGGGGTAGGCACTGGTGTTAGACGGAGCTTCACACCTGTCAAACACCCCCCGGGTCACGAACCGCCTGGAGATATGGAAGAACCCTGCACGCCTGAATGTGTTGTGTTGTGAAATGACTTGCCAATGCTTTTTCAATTTATGTTTTCTTACATATCTATCTGCAGTAGGTAATGTATACTGGGGGATTCTAAATTCGATTCAATTCTCACCATTCCTGCACTGTTCAATCTGATCTTCAAGCATTACTCAAGGCCACATCTGATGTGAGTCACACCTTCGGAGTTTTGACCCGCAGGCTCGGCATTAGACTGCGGCGCCTTTCCCTGTGGCCTCTCGCATCTGCGAGCACGGTGCTTGAATTTGTGTTCATTACACACATCGCGCCTAGCTTGGGGTAAAAAAACCCATCAGGTTTTAACTGATGTTGCATGGCAGCATGCCCTTGAAATAGGTGGAGGTGACGCTGCTGTACACGTGTTGTGTACTTTGCCTCGGGAAGATGTTCAGATCCTGAAAGCCCTCATAGCTCCACCTCCCCGCGGAAAGTGGGGTTGAGACTATCAATGAAATCATCCCTGCTTAATCCCTCACAGAGCATGACAGCCAGGAGAACAAGAAGCTGGCTCAAGTTTGGAATTCAAATGACTCCGCGGGCTCCCAGGCTGATTTTATTCAGCTTGTTTGTCCTCTGGCTCGTAGCGCGCCGAGGAGAGCGTCACGCGGTGGAGACGTAGGCCGAAGCGAGTCGACGCGTATCGCTGATCTCATCTTCGGGAGAGGGAACTCAATTCCCTTCCTTGGTGTTTGTTTACCCAAGTGTAGCATGAAATCCTATCGGTAAAAAGAAAGAAAGAAAAAGGGAAAGGAAAAAATAACTAGAGATGAGTCTGACCATAATAAACACTTAGCGAGAGGCCGTGCGAGTGGTTGCTGCTGGAAATCAGAGGAAGTGGCTGCTTGCAGTGAAAGCCATTGATTTCCTACAGTGCCCTGACGGAGTTAACAACTAGGCACGCCGGGAAGTGGCTCCCAACTCGGGTTTAGTTAATGAAAACGCCGTCTTCTGGCACGGATACTCTGTCTTCGACATCATGGAGCTCTGGCTATCAATATCGGAATGTCCCGTTGTGGTGAAAATTAATCTCTGGAGCCTGACCCGCGCAAAGAGATGTGTGAATAATTCACGGCGTTGTGTCTGACCTTCATAGTGTGTGTGTGTGTGTGTGTGTGTGTGTGTGTGTGTGTGTGTGTGTGTGTGTGTGTGTGTGTGTGTGTGTGTGTGTGTGTGTGTGTGTGTGTGTGTGTGTGTGTGCCCCCAAAATCGTCCATTCCGATTTGTCAAGCTTTATTTATAAAGCACATTTCATACACAGGGCAACCCAATGTGCTTTACATAGAGTAACAATACAGGGAAAGTGCAAGTGCAGAATATAAATATGTATGTCAACAGTTGTTTGTGCAATTATACAAAGATGTAGAGCAGAATATACAAATCTCACAATATCCAAAAACACATACACACTGAGAACTTAGTCATAGACTGTAGTGAAAAATAAGGTTTTTAACCTGCTTTTAAAAGTGTTGAGTGTGGGGGGCCTCTCTCAGGGCCTCAGGCAGGGTGTTCGATTTACTTGGAGCATGGATACAGAAGGCAGCCTCCTCTGCTTTAGGGTTAGTACCAGGGATGCTTAAAAGACCGCCGCTTGTGGAGAGTTCTTGCTGGTTTGTATATAATGAGCATGTCTTTTATATACTGAGGTGCAAGGCCATTTAGAGCTTTGTGTACAAGCAGCATAATCTTAAAATCAATTCTAGTTTTGACAGGGAGCCGATGCAGAGATCTAAGACCAGGTGTGATGTATTCAGACTTTGTTGTTCTGGTGAGAATGCATGCAGCCGCATTTTGAATTTAGTGTAGTCGCTGAACAGCTGATTTTGGGAGGCGGTGAGTAGGCCATTACAGAAGTATAGTCTACCTGTTGTGAATGCATGGATTTTTTGTGATTTGAGTCTGCTTTTGACATAAAGCCCCTTAATTTTGAAATGTGTTTTGGATGGTAGAAATCTGATTTTGTGATCTGATTGATATGGCTCTCATAAATGTTTATCACCATCTATGATCACACCCTGATTTTTGGCTTCACTTTTGCTCTCCAGAGACAGAAAACTGAGATGAGCTGCAATTTTCTGTCTCTGAGCCTTTGCACCAAAGATGTGATTGTTTTATATATATTTCTATATATATTACTGTTTTATCATGGTTCAGTTGTAAAAGTTTCTTTGACATCCATAGATTAATATCATTAATACACCGAGTTAGGGAGTGTATGGGATGTAGGTCATCAGGAGATAGGGATAAGTACAGTTGTGAATCATCTGCACAATTATGGTCATTTATTTTGTGATTCTTTATAACATATACACGTGGCAGCATATAAAGATGAAATGGGAATGGTCCAAGAATCTAACCTTGGGGGACTCTACATAGAAAACTAATTTTGTCCGAGGGAAAGTCTCCAATGAACTGTCGGTCCTGTAGGTTGATTCTGAACCAGTTTAGAACTGGGCCAGATAGGCCGACCCATTTTTCTAATCTCTCTAGTAAAACATCATGGTCAACAGTGTCAAAGGCTGCGCAGAGATCCAGGAGCATAAGAACAGATTGTTCATTAGAATCTGTGTTTCTGTGCAGATCATTCACAAGTGAATGGTTTTGATGCTGTTCCTGTGCTATGGGGAAGGAAGAAAACCAGATTGATAAATGTCAGAAGGCGGTTTAGGTCATTATACGTAATTTCATATTTTGATAATGTGATATTCAAATTCAATCAAATTTTCTGTATATTTAATCAATGAATAGTTTAAATGAATAAAAAAAAACACTATTTGTAATGCAGCATAGGACGGGAAGGCACTTGTCAGGGCTCCCAAATTCACAGGAGGGGCTGTGAACAAAGCAGCTATATATATATATATATATATCTCTCTCTCAAAATCTGACTTTTAACATATTTGCAAAATTAAAGATGTGATCTTTCATTCACTGAAACCTTCACTAAAACGTGATCGGCAAACATGCTTCGAAAAAGGTTCTTTGGTTCAAAGTACTGCTTTCTGGTCCGTGTCGGATCTTTTATATCCCACGTCCAAACCACAGAAGTTGCACCCGTTCGCGTTGCTCAATGCTTGTTTACGTTCGTTCCCCCGTGCAGAGAACGTGAAGCAGTGTGACTCCACGTGACATCACATATTGACTTGCAGCAATAAAGTCAACATGTATATATAATACAAGTACTGCCACTCATTTGAAACATAGTGATATAAACAGTGTTAAAATATACAGTATATAGGTCATCAGCCCTAGTGTGTATGTCCAATTGTTTTGAATCTCTGGGTGTGTTTGGTTTCCGGCAGCTGGGAGGTTCTGCGCTTCCTGTTGTCCAACCTGCGCTGGTGGATGGAGGAGTATCACTTTGACGGCTTCCGCTTCGATGGCATAACCTCCATGCTGTACCACCACCACGGCATCGGTGAGCAAGGCTTCCCCACACGCCCACCCGCCACTTCCCTGAGTCCAGGGGTCCGGACCTAATGAAGCCAGACCTGGGACTTCCATGCAGATAATTAAATTAGGGGCTTTCTACCCACTGCGGTGTCACTCCTCCTATTTAACCATTATGCGATGGCTCCATATCAGAAGACTCGAGTGATAAATGAAATACAATGAGGCAATTTAAAATCCAGCCACAACACAGTAGGAGCATAGAGGTGCACACATCTGTAATTTAATTATATTAATTTCATATTTTAATTGCTCCACATTGATGTGTTGGTCGATGAGTAGTATTCCATTCACTGTTATCTCTGAAATCACATTACACTCGATCCTCCATCGCTGTGGTGTTGCCTTACATCCTGATAGATAAAACTGCTTTCCATTAGAAAATCAATTGGACATAGTTGTTTTACGCCATTTTATCGCTGGGGTTAGCTTCATATGCTCTCAGTGAAAGGAATTAAGAGGATTTATTAGTGTGTGTACATTTGGCTAATGTGGGCTGTGTATTGTTGTCCAATATGGTGGCTTAAAAGCTTCAAACATTTTCTTTAGTTTTATTTCAGACATACATTAGGTCTAGTTTAGACGTTGGTTAAGACCTAATACCAGCATGAAGCTGCGTTCCATTGTCTGTCGTGTGACATCTGACAGACACTTCAATGAATCCAGTGATGGTTCACGCTGTGCTTCCCCCGTTGGTTTCTCAGGCACTAGCTTCTCGGGGGACTACAGCGAGTACTTTGGCCTGCAGGTGGACGAGGACTCTCTGGTTTACCTGATGCTCGCCAATCACATCCTCCACAGCCTCTATCCCGACTGCATCACCATCGCCGAGGTGAGGCTGCGCGCTGCCGAGTCCCGTTATTTATCAGTGACACCGCCCATAGCCACGATTAATGAACGCAATTACCAATGGTTTATAGCCTGCTTAACTTTCATTGATGTAATTAATAAATAATGCAAATAGTAAATGAGATGTCACCATTTTGGTGTGCGGTATAAGATTTATTTTTACATTTCACTATACGGGCCGCACAGCGGAACTTGTAGCGGGCTGGGCTGGGGGCGGGGCCGGGGAAAACCTAAAATCTAACACGGAATTGTTGTTGTTTGTGAATGATCCTAGGACGTCTCTGGGATGCCTGCTCTCTGCAGAGCGGTGGAGGAGGGAGGCCTCGGCTTTGATTATCGCCTGGCGATGGCCATCCCCGACAAGTGGATCCAGGTGAGATTCTGCCCCTTTCCACACCGCTGTTGTAGTTTGAAGCGTGAGACTGTGAATGTAAAGTTGCGGGAAAACACACTGCGTTGAGTAACCATCGGCCTCTGCTTTTGGTACGGACACTGTTGTACTTTTTACAGTACTGCAACTAACTGGAGGTGTATTGAAGCCCCTAAAACATCTCTATTATCTGTTGTAATTTGTCTAATCTGAACTGTCCAATGTTCTGTTTCGGTGCCCGGTATCCTACATTTCCACATTAAGGGTATTTACATTTGTATTCTAATCAAATGTAATAATATTTCATATAATCGTAATCGAATATAACCTAAACTAATTGGATATATTGTAATATAATCTAATTTCATCTAATGTAAAGGGATCTAATGTAATTATATCTACTGTACAATAATATAGTCTCATCTAATATCAAGTCAAATGTATAAAAAGATCTAATGTAATATAATCTAGTCTAAAACAATATATCAATCTAATCTATTTTCTCCAAATCAGTGAGTGAGAACGCTCATCAGTCACAATACTTAGTTAGATGTAGTTGTAGTTATATTTTGGCAGTGATCTTTTAAATATTTTATATTGTCCTGTTTGAGCAACATGCAGAGTCAAGTTCCTCGTCTATGTTCATTTCTTCATTTATTTTTGTTCTGTGCTCAGACAACCAATGTTTTTTAACAGTAGGAACATTGAAAAAATTCCACTCCACTGGGCCTTCTCCCAGAAGTATTTTGATGGGATTAGCTGTTGGGTTTGTGAGATACAAGATGGCTCAAAATGGTTTTCCACAACTGAAACCATTTTGCTGAATTAACGTGTCGTCATGCCAGATGTGAATACATATCCCAATCACTCGCTTCTATTCCATCAAGAATGCAATTATTTAATAGCGTGAGGGAGTTTGAGAAGCTCGGCTGGGGCGTGAGGTCTAGGGGAAGTGCTTCTAGCTCGAGACGAGGGCTCGTGTTCTCCTCTACGGACAGCAACTTATCAAGACATTAACATCTGGCTGAGGATGTGTCCAGGAAGCTAGCCGTAAAATGGGTATAGATGAACTGAACTGTGCTCAAGTTCTGATACCTGAACACGACACCAACCTGAATATAAGCAACCAACCTCAGCCACACCCAGGGTCTTAAAAAGTCATCGGCCCTGTTCACACGTGTACAGATTCTTCTGAAAATACTTTTTCCCCATGGAAAATAAAAAGTATGTAACACATAAGCATTCCAGGCCAGGAGGAGCATAATATCTCATAAAACTTGATGTGAAATACCACAGAAGAACATGAGGAGCATGCAGCATGTTGAGCGTCTTCATAATAATATTACGAAGAAGCTCAACACGCTGCATGCTCCTCATGAATATTATTCATACACAACACTGTATGGACGCCATTCCAGAGAAGGTTGGAGAGACTTTTCAACTTTTAATGGTGACAATGACAACACCACGGGCATCGGCTGTCGCTTGTAGGTTCCTGAAGCATGAGCAAATGTGCAAAGGTTGAGGTCCTGACATCGGCGTTTACAGGAGCTTGGTTTTGCCTCCTCCACACAAATACATGGAAAGTGGAGTTTTGAAAGATCTCCATCTTGGAGAAGCTTTGTCTTCAGTTTATAAAACTGTGTTTTCCCTGTGGATGTGAGGCCAAAAAGCAGAGATAATAGCAACTTTTCAGAAATCTCCAGATACTTGTGGACGGGGCCTGATGGTAGAAATCCACAGGACGCGTTGGTGCACAGCGTAGTTTCCTCTGGCTCCAGCTGCTACCTGGTGAAGCGTCCCAGACGTGTTGATGTTGACGTGTTGGAATATTGGAAATAACAGCAATTTAAATATTTTTTTAACTCACAGTTTGATAATACTGTGACGCATGGCGTGGTCGACCAGACAGACACAATGAAGGAGACGCAGACGGAACCACCGCGGAAAGATGCTTTTATTGCCTGCCGCGAGGCTTCAGCCACCCCAGGGTTGAGGTGTCCAGTCGGAAAATAACAGCCTGGGATGGCCGTGTCTGTTTTTATTACGGACTTTGCTTCAGACACTTTCTCTCTCTCCTTCCACCCTCACCCAGCGCTCTCCTAACTTCCTTCTCTCCTCTCCTTCCACACTATCCTGGACACCTCCCTCCAATCCGATGAACTTATGCACATTATGACAACCCCCCCCCACAGTCACATACACACTGACACAGCGTGTGTGTTCTTTGTATTCAAAATGGGTCTTGATCAAGAAGCAAATCCGACAGCAGCTGTAGTCTCTGGTACAATGTGGACTGTACAATGTGGACTCATATAAAACACATTTAAATTGATTACACTCTTAACAAAAACATTTCTATGTAGTTTTATGCCGTGCATCTATGGAAAAGGCTGCGTAGCCGCGCGCAGTTGAAAATGAAAAAAAGAAATAGACCTCTCACGCAAAAATAGAGAAATGCTGCCGTGACGTGGTCGGTGGAGCCGCGGCAGTGGATTAACATGGATTTAATTGGAAGGCAAGGCGAGTTTATTTATACAGCACTTTTCAACAACAAGGCAATTCAAAGTGCTTTACATAAGGCATCAAAGGCATTAAGACAAAGTGCAACGAAACACATTATAAAAGGACATAGAATGCATAATGTTAAAAAATACAATATATAGAATGCGTAGTGCAAAAGAAACACATTGTAAAAGGAAGAACACATTATAAAGTTTTGAAATAGAAAGCACAGAATGCATAAAATCAAGTAAAAGTGAAGAGGTGAGAATTGCAGCAGAGCAGCAGTTTTCTGGGACTTTGTTGCAGATATGTGGAGCTTTAAAACCCAACGCTGCTTCTCCATGTTTAGTGTTGAGTCTGGGGACAGAAGTCAGACCTGTCACAGACGACCTGAGAGCTCTGGATGGTTCATAAGGTATTAGAAGATCAGAAATGTATTTTGTCCCGAAGCTATTCTCCGCTTTATAAAGCAACAGTAGTATTTTGAAATCAATTCTTTGACAGACAGGAAGCCAGTGTGAAGATGTGAGAACTGGAGTGATATGATCCACTTTCTTGGTCTTAGTGAGGACCGGAGCAGCAGCGTTCTCAATCAACTGTCTGATCCATCTTTGAGGGAGAGCTGTAAAGACGGCGTGGCATGGACACGTTTTTACAAATTCCCTCAATCCTTGATATGTTCTTAAGGTGATTGTAGGCTGACTTTGTAATTATTTTAATGTGGCTTTTGAAATTTAGGTCCGAGTCCATAACTACGCCAAGATTTCTGGCTTGGTTGGTGCTTTTTCACATCACCGATTGATGCTGAGCGCTGACTTTGAGTCGTTCTTCCTTGGCTCCAAAAACAATTGCTTCAGTTTTGTTTTTGTGTAATTGGAGAAAATTCTGGCACATCCTATTGTACATTTGTTCAATGCACTTGCTCAGTTGTTGTATTGGACCATAGTCCCCTGATGATATGGTTATGTTAATTTGTGTGACGTCTGCATAATTATGATAAACATTTGTTTTCCATATGTTTTCCATGTGAGCCAGTGGGAGCTTGTAGATGTTAAACAGAAGAGGCCCCAGAATGGAGCCCTGGGGAACTCCACATGTCATTTTTGCCTGCTCTGATGGATAATTACCTATAACCACAAAGTAGTCCCTGTCCTTTAAGTAGGATTTGAACCAGTTTATTAATGTGCCAGAAAGTCCAACCCAGTTTTCCAGTTGGTCTAATAAATATATTGTGGTCAACCATGTCAAATGCAGCACTGAGATCCAGTAGTACTAAAACTGAAATTCTGCCACTGTCTGTGTTTGGATGTATGTCATTGAAGACCTTAACAAGAACAGTCTCAGTGCTGTGTTGTGCTCCAAATCCTGACTTGAAGACATCAAAACAGTTGTGTTGTGCCAAGAAATTGTTCAGTTGTTGAAAAGCAGCTTTTTCAATGATTTAACTTAAAAACAAGCATGCATTTATGGCACGCCTTTAGCACGCCTTTGTCAGTCAAATCGGCTTTCCGTGACCATTGTGCACAGCAGTGTTGGGTTGTTTAGGAGCAATCCCAGCAAGTTTTACAGTTTTATGTCGTATTGTTTTCCTCTCCATGGAAGTATCAGTTGTCCATGTATGCTCCTCCCTCGCCAGGAGGTGCCCTGGCTGAAAAGGAGCGCACCCGCTGTCACATCTGGTTCACAAAGTGAAGGCACACACGCGACTGACTGCGAGGTTTTATTTCAATAACTAATTTTACTATTATTATTTGTACGTGAAAAATACTGTTTTGACCTGTTCTGCACAAAAATAACTAACAATATAACTTATTTTATTTATTTTATTTATTGTGAAATGTTTTTAAAATAATATATAGATATTAACAAAAATATATATAAATAACATACTTATGGAGACTATCATATATTTTCACTTGTTATTCATGTCATTTGCCAATTTGCAGATGTTATGGTATAAGATCCGGTTCCCTTCAAAGAGCCTTAATTCCCCATCACTCGCGAATGGAGAGCAGTGTTTGCCTCCGTGTCCAAACGCGGACGATTTACGGTTATTATAATAATTTTATGATTCCCTGTATTTATAATTCTTAATTGAATTGTTATCCCTGTGCATTTTTGTAAGCGTCTATCTTTTATATCCTGTTATTGTAATGCACATTAACTGACAAAACAGTCTCCGCCCTGATAAAATGTTATCAGAATTTCTATGGGTAGACCTTATCAGCAAGTACCAAGAGTTAGGACTGAGTACTTGAACTCTGTTTGAACAGAGGGTTATTGGCAAATCTGTCATAATAAATAATTAGATCAAATGTAGTGATTGGTCAATTGTAAGTGTTGGTATGTCGACTGATGAGGGTCCGTATGGGCTGTAGAAAGGGTCCAAGGGGCCCGACCGAGTTCCCTGGGTGTTTCAGCAAACCTTTCAGGCCCTTGATGCTTTGCAATGCTTCTCCAGCTCCTTGGAGTTAGACCACGTTATTCCCAATCCTCCTACCCTGAATGAACTCAGCAGGTGGACCAGTCACCTAAACCACCGACGGGTGTTTGGCTTGCTCTCCATCGACCTTGTTGTGTTAGTATTGTGCACTTCGAGTTCGAGCAATTTAATTATTAGGTGGCAAAAAAGCAGCTTCGGTGAAGTAGAGAAAGCATTATTTTGTCGTCTTTATGAAGCTGTCCTTGTCCATCGGGACTCACAATTTGGCCTGTGGAAAGAGAGACTGAGCAACAGTTTGATGAGAGGTGACAGCTGAGGGAAACGCTGGTTTGCCTCTGTCTCTGGTGGCACCAGCAGCTAAAGGCCTTGAGCAAAGAACACCACCCTGGAGCCTCGTTGGCTTTGCTCTTTGGCTGACTTTGCAATCCTGCACCAGAAACTCTTGTTGGAGTCTGCATGTTTTTGGGGTTTTTTATTTTTTGTTTGTTTTCTTCCTCACAGGACCGTTGTGCACACTTTTATGATAAGCATTTGAAGGAAACGCCTTTTCAGATTTATAAGTCAAGGTTTGTGTTCCTCAAAAGGAATTTGATATTGGACATTTGATTTGATGGGGTGGATGGAAAGCAGCAGGTCTCACTGGAGGGTAAGACAAAGACTTACGTATTAACTCCACAAACATTCACAATATCTTCCTTGTTTTTTTTTTCTGATTCAGACATTTATCTTTCTTTTATATGTTTCTTCTTTTTTATTGATATCATGCAGACATTACCCAGAGTCTGTTCAGTTCACGGTGTGACACACCTGGGGGTGAAGGACTATTTTGTATGCTGCTGCAAATTTATTTTGTTATTTTTCCTAGTCCTTGATGTATAACAAGAGAGGATGACAAAGTGACACAAAGTTTGTTGAAAAATAACAGAAAACAGTCGACATATTATTCTGCAGCAAGAACCAATCCTGGTGTTCATCAGTGTTCATGCAAACCCAGTGTCTGTTTGCCTGAATGTGGACTTTGATTGGAACTGAATGGGAAAATAAAGGCGTGCGGCATGATGTTCCCTGAAGGTCGAGTCATCACGAGTCCCCGCTGAAATACCTCCAGGATGCGTTCTTCTTAAGTGGAGGGAATTCAATAGGCTAAGAGGCTGTTCATCTGTCCTTGGCAAAGCTCTATATGATGCCAAAACACACTTTATTTTCCATTTGACTCCAATGTGTTTTTCAGTTTCTCCAGTGTTCTGTCCTACAAGATTTCTTTGGTTCAAGACTAAACTTTGTGAGTTAACTGCTTCAATTGATCCTATGGACCCTTGAAATTAAATGTTTAGTTTTGCCAGCAGTCAGTCCTTTTTACAGCCATTGTCGTTTGCAGACACTTTTATCCAAAGCAATTTTCAAGTACATTTTATCATTAGTTGTCGAGCCAAGTCTACGTCAGTCTTCGTCAGCAGAGCCTTCGATAAGAACAAGTCACATTAAAAAGGCTCGTTTCATCCACAAGCCAGGGCTGAGTAGAGCCTGGTCAATTGGGATATTGCTGCCAAAATGCATGCTGGGAGATCAGGGTCCAAATCAAACCACTCGCCACTCGACGCAGCCATCAATATTTTAGGCGGGAGGACGCATCGAGCCGTTTTAGCTGTATTTGGAGTTATGCAAGCCCAAGAACCGAACTGGAACGGAACTTGGACTAGGCTTGAGTTAAATATTTAAACTTTTTGCCGTCCTCCGCAACGGAATAAGTCGCATGTTACGTAGCAGATCAAGTCTGGTGAAAATATGGACATCGAGAGGCTAATAAAATTACTAAACATTACAAAAATGTTAATATATATTAACAGACACAAAATAATTTAGTTTTATACATTTTATTGGAGTCATCACCATAGCAACATTATTTTTGCAGTCGTACCTCCCTCGCTCCAGGTTGTTTTCCTCCTCCCCCCTGCCGTTCAGAAAGTGTCGTTATTCCGTTCCCGTCGATCCAGTTCCATCTGAACGCAGCATCAGATGTTGAGGACCAATGAACATATCGCTTTCTACTGAAACCTCCACCTTCTTCTACCACTACATCCTACTTCACTGGGTATTTTTTTTCCTTGACCTACCCTGGGTTTCCGCTGAGTACTACTACTTCCTGGCTGGGTTTTTTTATATATATATTTTTTTTCTCTCGAAACGCCCTGCGCCTCGTAAAGACGCCCGTTGATACGATAACAACAAGACAGCAAATTCTTCTTATCGATGAGACAAAATCGTATCGATGACAACGGACGGGAGCACGGCATCGCCAGGAAAACAACTAAAAACACAGTTTCTAGCTGTTTTATTTGGAGGAACGAGGACGAGGCATTGGAGGAAAGGGGAGACAGTAGGGATGGTTATGGTTAAGATTTTAATGGTACTACTACTCTTACCGATACTGCTTAGCGAACCAGTACTTTAACGGTACTCTTATCGTTTTATTTTTTATTTTTTATTTTTTGAAGAGAACAACTAAAATGAAGAGAAAGCAGAGCATTGAACCCTGCTTTATTTTCGTTGCGTTAGGCATGGAGAGGGGGCGATCGGGGAGCAATCTGCTCTCACCGTGCCATTGACACTCCCTCAGTGCAGGGTCTCCTTGTCGCGTGAGAGCCAGGCGGAGGAAGCCGGCCCCGCCCCCCCCCCCCCCCCCCCCTCGCGCATATCTCCATATCTCCTGCCATGGAGGGGGAGGGGGGGGGAGATGTCTCCTCTGATAGAAGCCAAAATGGCTCTTAGACAAATGCCATAATCTTATTGCAAGTTAGAAACGGGTTGTACAGCCCAAATACATTCTATATATTAACATTCTCATACAGAAATCTATTATCTTAATTTCTCCAATATCCTGAACAGTACGGGTAACGTCCGAGCTGAGCGATACTACGGTCTTCAATAATTTAGCCCCGGGGCCCATTTAATACTGGGTCTCGTGGCCCTTTCACCCCCCCAACCCCCACGCCGAATAGAAGAATATTCACATTGAACATTGTCCGATTCGGGTACAGCCCTATCATATTATATATATGATATATGATATTAATGAAATAATGGAAAGTGTGATTCCTTGGCCTCAGCCTTCACGCCACTTTCAGTTTGGAACAGTACTTGGAACTAGGGCGGCAGGACGTATGGTTTCAGCATCGTCATGGTGATGTGTGGCGAGCAACGGTCACATCGCAGGACGTGCGATGTCAAGTACCGCAAATGAACTCAAACACGTCACGCTACAACTTCTTTGCTGCTTGATACGAGAGGAAAACTCACACGCTTCTTATGTTCCGTGACCAACCGACAGTAGAAGTGTGTCTGATGCAACAATTTAGTCCGATTGAAGGATTGTTTTCCAAATTTCTAAGAACCGTGGGTTCAATAAGACAAGTCCATTTTGGTTCTGCTTATGGGTTCCTAACTTTTGCATATTTCAGTCACGCTCCCGACTTTCTCACCTTATGTTGTTGCGGCTCCTTATTATACAGGCAAACGTTATATTGATCCATAATCCATTCAATACTCCAGCATCACATTACCTCATGTTTATTGTAAAACCAGAATTTGACTAAAAAGGAGCTACTCATTTTTATCTGGGGAAAAAAACAAGGATGCAATTTCTTATCAGAGGTGTGCTGGTAGTAAACGGCAAATTAAGTTGTACTGACGCCACCTGTGTCTTGTAATGCACTGAAACAGGATCTGCAAACAAAACGCTGCGTGGGGTCGTCAGCCCTCACCTCATAGGCGGCAGCAGACAGGAAAATGTTATAGTAGTCTGTGATCCATCCAATGAGTCATTTCCCGAAGCGTTCCTCCATCCATGTTTGTTTACATCGCTTCCACCTGCAGATAACGTGCAGGAAAGCACCGTGGCGTAAAATACGGCCGTAAAGCTTCTGCCGCTGGTTTATGACAAAGCGATGGAAACGGTATCGCGGTGCGCACACATTTCCGTTTACATCCTGGACCATGGCTGACCGCAGCAGAAATGTTTGGCTTGAATTCACAAAAATGTTGTGCGTTTTTTTTAACTTATATTTTTCCATTATTTATAGTTTTGGTTTGTGGTTTTTGTTGATCATTCCTTATAAGAAAGAGTAATATTTATTTTTCTAAATTAAGGGAAAAATAAACCTGCCTGACACAGTTGACAGTTTACTGATTAAACCTAATATTATTTTCATTTTTTATGCGGATGCACTCCCCTATAAAATCCCCCCAATCATTATAGAATGAGTTATTCTTTCCAAATAGAGATTAAAATCTTCAGGTCAAGTCATAGCAATATATATCGCAGAAAAAGTACGTCAGTTCTTTCCAATTTCGTGCAGCCCTTCTTGGAAGTATGTAAGATGAGGACATGCAGCTTTAACCGTGATGCGTTTTGAAAGTGCGTTTTGAAAGTGCATTAAGTAATGTTCTTCACCGCTCCACGGTTTAAGTTGAGCGTGCGGCTGAAAACCTACAGCGGGGCATTGTGAACACACGGCGCTGCGTGAAGCCCTGCACGCCGTGCTTTCTTGTGCCGCTCAATGGGGGAAGTCTTGCATCGTAAATCAAGTCTGTCTCTCACAGCAGTGGATTTTATACACACACGAGGGAGGGAGGGAGGGAGGGAGAGAGGGAGGGAGAGAGAGAGAGAGAGGGAGGAGAGAGAGAGAGAGAGAGAGAGAGAGAGAGAGAGGGAGAGAGAGAGAGAGAGAGAGAGAGAGAGAGAGAGAGAGAGAGAGAGAGAGAGAGAGAGAGAGAGAGAGAGAGAGAGAGAGAGAGAGAGAAGAGAGAGAGAGAGAGAGAGAGAGAGAGAGAGAGAGAGAGAGAGAGAGAGAGAGCTTCTTCAGTGATGCTGCCTGGTGGTTGTGCAGGGCAGCAGCTCTGGTTCCAGTGGTTTCATGGGATTGTGCTGCGGTCGCCTCTGGAGAGCATGTTGCTGCCGCTCTGCAAACAATATTGCTTGCGATGCAGTATTAATTTAGGTTCAGCTCGTTGGGAGCGTGCGTGTGTGTAATTCTAATTCTAAATGTGGTTTGTTGCTTCCCTGAGGAGTCCCCGCTGCATGTATTGGTTAAGCTGGGGGAGCAGGGAGGGAGGCGCTGGCTGGCGTGGTGCAGCCGGGGAGCCGCACGCAGGGTGGGCCCAGCGCCAATTAGAAGGGATTTGAACGGGCTGGAGTGTGTTTGTGTTTGAGACAGCGAGAACGGTGACGGTGAGAGATGTGGGTATTTATACATCTCCAACTCCATCCTGCCTCCTTGAACCCGGCTCCACGCTGTGTCGATACGACTTCTTTTCTGGCTGGAAAGAGGCAGTGTGGTCCAGTGGGCTGTGGAATATGAAGAGAACCTGATGAGAGAACCTGATGAGAGAACCTGATGAGAGAACCTGATGAGAGAACCTGATGAGAGAACCTGATGAGAGAACCTGATGACTGAACTGATGAGAGAACCTGATGACTGAACTGATGAGAGAACCTGATGACTGAACTGATGAGAGAACCTGATGACTGAACTGATGAGAGAACCTGATGACTGAACTGATGAGAGAACTGATGAGAGAACCTGATGAGAGAACCTGATGACTGAACTGATGAGAGAACCTGATGTGAACCTGATGTGAACCTGATGACAGAACCTGATGACAGAACCTGATGAGAGAACCTGATGACAGAACCTGATGACAGAACCTGATGACTGAACTGATGACTGAACTGATGACTGAACTGATGACAGAACCTGATGACAGAACCTGATGACAGAACCTGATGAGAGAACTGATGACAGAACCTGATGACAGAACCTGAGGGAACAGCACAGATTCATTCGGATGTAGATGAAACAATCAATATTCTTTCTTTTTCATTTCTTTATTTTTTTAGTTTTCATGTTATTTTGCTTCGTCTCTAATTGAGTGAAAACATCTGCCAACACAGTTTTTTATTTTTGTTTTTTAGCTCGAGGAGGGAAAAATCTAATCAACAAGCGCTTTCTGTCCCGATCCCTCCCTCCCTTTGCTCCCTCCTTCCCTCCCTATGCTCCCTCCCTCCCTTTGCTCCCTCCCTCGCTCCTTCTGTCCCTCACGTCGGAGGCATAAACCTTTTCAATTATCATGTCTTGATAGAATTCCACAACGCCTACAGCACCAGCTTGTTTATTTAACTGCGCCCGGGGCTTTGCCACTTGGCCTGTAAGGGTCGCTCTCTCTCTCTCTCTCTCTCGCTCTCTCGTTCATCGCTCGCTCTCTCTTACCCACTCTCTGTCTTTCTCTCTCGCTCGTTGCTCTCTCTCACCCACTCTCTGTCTGTCTGTCTGCCTCCTCACAGCAGTGCTTCAGCATCTTCCTGCTTTATTCTATTAGCTAATTGCACTCCGAGGCCTTCTCCCCGCACGGTGTTAACAGGCGGTGCAGGGTTTAGACGGCAGGCTCGCTCAGGCGGGGTTATTATGGCGAGGGGGAGGACGGGTGGAGTAAACTACGACGTGAGCGGCGCAGCGGCTGTTTTAACTCCAGCCGTATCTCGGGCGAAGGCATTTGTGTGGGCGGAAAGTTCATTAATTTAAAAAAGGAAAACTCGTAGGCTAGCGAGGCATCAGGCTGAACCCGGGGATTGAGCGCTACACTTGGACCTCTTCCTCTCCCACCTCCTCCGTACGTGAGGAGAGGACGTCCCCATGGCAACGCAAACCGACGCAAAATGAAAAGGAGCCGGAGGTTGAGTCCCGCCCGGACCAACTGTGGCTCTCAGCGCTAAATGGCTCTCAGCGTGCTGCACCTCTGGATGAGGGACGGAGGGAAAGTAAAGTCCTTTCATTGAAGTTCATTTGCATATTTACAGAAGCAAAACACATTGGCTTTAGTGGCATAAGTCAAGTATGCTCTTAAACTTGAAACTGAAAATATTCCCCTCACATTTTTCGTAAAGTAATAGTAATAATCACAATTAAAACCTGTTTATTTCACCAGATGGGTGCTTTTCTGAACAAGACGATTTGGATAAAAAATGAAACAAGAATAGCAAAATGTGCAAAAATAGGAAAAAAAGAAATTACAAAAAAATAAAATATATATTATAATTATATATTTATATATATATTTAATATATAATATTTTTATAAATCTAAATCCAACCTAAGATTTTATATTATTCCCTTTTGGTTCAATAAAGCCCTTTGTCTGTCAAATCAGTTTAACTTCAGACAGACAGACAGTCAGACAGACAGTCAGACAGACAGACAGAGCTGTGAATCACTCATTGTCCATCAGCACTCTGTTGGATGACCTCATCGTGGCTCTGCCTAATTAATCCGGCCGCTCTGCTCGGCTCCTGACAGCCGGCTTGTAGAGTGAGATTTGTGCGCCGCTCGTTACCGCTGATGAAGTAGCGTGTCACCGGCGGCGGCACGGCCGCGCGGCGGCGGCTCGGGGCGGACGCGGGTGAGCCGGAGGTGGGCGAGGCCCCCCCCCCCAGTCACGGCACGCTCTTCTCCGACAGCTCCGCTCCCAGATTAATTGCTCCCGCTCGGCTTTTTGCGGTCGAACTCAATTGTAGTGGTTCATGAGGAAGTGCAACGTGTCTGGTTGTGCGTGGATGTGAAGACGGCGGCATCTCCGGGGAATGTTCCACACATTCACTTGTTTAGCGTTTTTTGGAGCTGCGTCAAAAAACAGAAAATAATCCGCCAGAGATGCCCTCTGAGGTGAACCCAGAGGAAACAGCTAGTTCAACAGGGGCGTTGCACAAAATAAGAAAAAAAAACAATGTTTTACCGATTTGAATAAAAACAAGATTTTCGATGCTAAAACAATGGAGTGCCAACAAAATAAATTCCTTCCTCTGTTTTTCTCTGCTTTTACACGCTTAACTTCCAGAAAACAAGGTGTGTTAAATCACAGAAGACAGGTGGAGGTAATAGCCACACACTCAAAACTCAAAATATGTATTTGGAAAAACAAGAAAAACGGAGCAGCTCGATCCCGTCGGATGTCCTACGATTCACATTGCGTCGTCTCCGCCCAGTGTTCTGCGATATTTCCTGGCATGAGTGAAAAACGGTTTCCCTTCGTGATCTTGCGGAATTTCGTCGGCCGAAATCACGCGGCGGAAATACGTATTCCTCACGTCTCTTATTTTTTAATCTCTGCTTTCACAAGCCTAATGACCGGTGGGGGTAATAGTGTCGGCCTAACCTGACGTGAGGGTTATTAACGGCAGGCGGGGAGCTGCTTGAGAACCTGCCCTGATAGAGGGTTAAACCATGGGCGGCGTGCTGGAGAAGCGCCGCACATTCGCAGTGATTCATTCGGCCACACGGGCCGGGTGAGGAGCGTGGAACATGGACGGATGGAGATGTAGACCGAAATGGACCCTTTGGGTGAACCGGCCGATTCATCTCCGACATATTGATCGGCACAATTTACTCTCCTTACCCGGAGGATTATGGCTCCGTGGAGTAATATAAAGGTTTCCTGACACGTCAATCACCTGTCACAGCCAATTCCACTCAGCAGGCTTCAGTCGGTCACCGAGCCGGGAGAGCCGGGATCCAGGCTCCTCTGAGGATGCGCTTGGGTTTCCACAAAGGAAAAACCCTCATTGTTTGTCCCGCGCGGGAGTGACGTGTCCGCGCCTTCCCACACTGTTTGTTGAGGCTCTCTTGGCCTCGGAATCACATGATCTTACGCCCGGTGCGGATGGGAAGTTTTATCCTTTAACGTTTCCAACCGAAATGTGCATTATTGGAAAATGCTTTGCCGCTGGACGCCAAATTGGGATACCTAAGTACTTCAGTCTCAGTGCGCGTGTTCTATTTCTAAAGAGGAAAGTGACCTCTAGCTCAGTAGTTCTCATTTATACATCAAGGTGTTGGGCATCGGAATCTCCAAATAATAGCTCGACTGGTGAGGTGCGATTGGGAACCCTGTTTGACTGGGACTGTGGCTGCATGTGTGATTACAGGTATTTGTTGATTGCACGCGTTGGCTTTCGACCTCTTCAGGTGACCTCTTGGTAGGATGTGTGGATGGAGGCCGCCAGAGGCAAAAGACTGATTCCAGCGTTGGATTTATTGTCGAATTCCTACCTGAATGGGAGCATCTAACCTTAGACACCTCGGGCGGAGCATCGCCGGCCAGTCGCTGCCGACCCACCGGCCCAAGGGAAGTTATTAAGAACTCTATTACCACCATTTTAAGATAGACATAACTCAAAGAGATGGACCGGTTTTGGGCTAGATAGAGATGTCAAAACGGAGATTGATCAGGGAAGGAAGTGTAATCCAGAGAAAAGTTCTGACCGTAAGGTAGAAAGAAACTCCACAAAGAGCACTCTGAGCCGGGGCCATCCGTCACTCTTGGGACGGATGTCTCACCCCGTCGTCCATCAAAGCTGTTTTCGATAAGTGCTCCCTGTCACCGGCAGATCCTCAAGGAGTTAAAGGATGAGGACTGGGACATGGGCAACATCGTCCACACACTGACCAACCGGCGCTACGGGGAAGGCTGCGTCGCCTACGCAGAGAGCCACGACCAGGTAGGAGTACCGCACCGCTGGGGCTGTTTCTCATTGACAGGCTGTTGTAGATTGAACATTTTTACTATCTGCTTTTTCATTTTGAGGCTTGTTCTATGTTGCCATTTTTTCTTATTGTTTGTTATTTCATTTTGAGCTTTATTTAACTGCCTCTTTGCTGATCTTTAGGTTTAAATGTATTTATCATTGGATTATTGTATATTGCTATTTGTTTATTGGTCATTGTTTCCTTCCAGGCTTAATTTTCATTGTTAGGTTTATTTATATTGTTTGTTAGATTTGAGGTCTATATTGCCAATGCCTATTGCGATACTTGAATAATAATAATAATAATAATAATAATAATAATAATAATAATAATAATAATAATACAAATAAAAAGTTTAGGTGTTTATCAGAATCCGAATTATAGCCAAGCTTTTTGCAAATTTATATTTTCTTCTTTTTCTGTTGTTATTCTTATTACTTTATTCTTATTGCCTCTTTTTGATGCGAGTACCTATCTTTCTGCTCAAGTACGGTTTTGAGGTATTTGCGCCGTACCCGAGCCAACGTCCGTATAAATGTTTTATTTTTCTCCTGACGAGCCGTGCAAAGGGTTTCACGAAGGGTTAACATTTAGGCATGAAGGAGGAGGGGGCATTAGAGCGACCATCAAGACCTTTCACTTTCAGCGGCAGAGCTAAATGCATCACAGGAGAAATGCATCACAGAAAAGGTCATGATGTTGAACAAGTACTTTTAGTTTTGCTCCTTGGTTGCATTCAACATAATAACAAGCTTAGCACCTTGCATTATGATGTTGCAGATGCTGCATTATTTGCTTTGGAGAGCAGGTACCTTTCTGCTTCTCTGACCAAGCCTCTCCCCTCTGCCGCCTCCAGGCTCTGGTGGGAGACAAGACGCTGGCTTTCTGGCTGATGGACAAGGAGATGTACACCAACATGAGCACCACGGTTCCCATGACGCCCGTCATCGACCGCGGAGTCCAGCTGCACAAGATGATCCGCCTCCTGACGCACGGCCTGGGGGGAGAGGGATACCTCAACTTCATCGGTGAGTCGTCCCGGAAACACAGGCCTGACTCGAGGTCCGCCAACAAAAGGGAAAAACCCTTGCATTTCGTTAGTTATTCCAAAGCTTTTCTCCTCGTGGACTATCTGCTAAGTGCTTGTGGAACGGAATCAAGGCGGTTTGGTGTCGCTAATTAAATTTTCAGGCAGGGAATTTGATTCAGATCTGTTTTTTTACGAGTGTAAATGCGGCTCAAGCTTCTCCACGTCTGTAAACCATCTGGATACAGATCTGGGCAGCACGCCGGGTGTAAACAGGAAGACGATAACACGGCGTATGATAAGAAATGCTGTTACGTGACGTGGAGTGTCATAAGTGAAATAATATTGCAGGTTATTTATCGTGATTATCATTTAATGTGATCGGAAGTTTTAGAAACAGACCAGGGTTTCAAAGGCTTTCGATACAAGTTTCCCTGCCACAGGTCCCAGAGCGGATGGAAGGTTTGTCATGTGAATGAAGGTGTTTGTGGAGCGTTGATCCTAAAACAAGATCTGCATTCCATCATTGATTTACTTTTTTTTTGTTGCTTCGGTTTAATTTAGTTTAGTTTATTGTCCCCAGAGGGAAAATATTTTGTGGAGATCTGTACAGAGCATGAAATCACCCAACACAGCAAGTAAAGCAGTATTTGTATAAAACACATTTCATACACAAGGGCACTATATATGTCCTCAAACTAAAAAGCAGGGCCTTCACTAACATGACACAATATATATACACATATATACAAACATACATACATTATATACAAATAACTGCAATGAACAATGTCAATTTTTTTTTTTTTTTTTTTTTTTTTTTTTTGTTCTTAGTCATCAGCATGTAATGGTGAAATAATACACATCCACCATAAGAAGATTTTTTTTTTTAGACCTAGGTTACATTTCATTTGTTTTATTTTTTGTTTTGACGTTGCCTTAAATTTCCCATGAAATTAGGATGGAAACATCAGAATATGGACTCTCATGACTTTACAAAGTGATCGCGGTCAGCTCAAGTAATTGCGATCGGACGATTTTGAAATCATTGTGACAGACGGCAGCAAAGACACGATGATCTCTGTCTCAGCCGAAATGCAGAATAAATAGAGAATTACGGAAAATACAGAACATGTAGCGCAGAGATCAGTTAAAAGCGGATTGCATAATAACTTTATTATATTCATTTAGACGGTGCTAATGGGGTCGGGACAAAGCTTTTCAACTCTTGTGATTCTGCCCCCGAGTAGAGGATTATTAATATAATTATTTTCCAAACTTCTGCAACTTCCCTTTATCTTTTTTCCTTTGCATTGTCTCATTATATTAATCAGTACTCTGGTTTGACACAGATTTAGGAACACATGCTTCTTTATTTATTTCCTTCTTTGAAGCTCGTAGGCAGCCCTCCATGATGAAATTCTGTAAAAATAAACAGTAACATGAAATAATCAGGAAAAAGCAATTTGGACTTAAATTTTCCCGACGCGGCGTTTTCATTTGATCGCGTAAAATATCTTCCTGGTCATTTCAGGATGTGATTTTGTGCTTCACAATATAATAGGTACAGCCCTGTTATTGTTCAGGCGAAAATTCTTGGAATTTTGAAGCCTAAAACCATCTGGAACACTAACTTCGGCGTAACACAATAACACGGTTGATGTCTTCTTTGAACGGCGTTGTCCCAAAGACCTCGTGGTTGAAGTTTAATCCAAATCGATCCACATACGGAGTAGATATTATCTAAAACCGACCAAATTTATATTGAAATTACAGATACGAGCCAATGCATTTCACACATGGCTAAATCTATCTGGAAGACATAATCTGGCAGAAGCTACGGACACGGTTGAGGTGTCGTTTAAACCGTGATGTCACAAGGATCTCGTGGTTAAAATTTCATTTAAATAGATCCACATACAGAGCAGATATTAATGAAATACCGAACAAATTTAAACCAAAATATTGAGTTTGTCTTGGTCAACTGAGACGTCACGCGTCTCGTTCTAAAATGAAGGAGATGAGATTTACAGTAAGACGCTTTATGACATCATCAAAGGATTTACTATGAACGATATTTACAGTCAGACACTTTATGACGTCATCATATTATTGACTATAAATGTACAGATTGTGATTGAGAATGTCTAGTTGGACCGTGTCCAGTGTGCGGCGTGCACTCGGTCACTCTGTAGTGTGTTGATGTTACAAAACTATTGATTTACATGTATATTTATATAGCTTCTTACCTGGTAGATGTCAGTAGATCTGTTATATATTCATATTTAAAATCTGTGGTCCACATAACTTTGTCGGATTATTGAAAAGCAACAAATAATAATAACAACCCTTAAAAATTCGTCACCGCCTCCGCTCAAAATCACTGAAATGTGCGACTGGGTGATGCGTTAAATATCAAGTGACGCGTCGGGAAAATAGAAGCCGTGGAATGGTAATTGCTCACAGAAATACCAGAGCATTTTTTGTGTTTCAGGGAAACGTAACTAATTGAAAATATTATTTTCGACACGGCACCAAACGGCCACCTGTCACCGAGAGTGCAGCTCTGTTTCCACGGACAACACGGTGAGTTGTAATAATAAGAAGTTGTGTTTTACAGACAAACATGGAGGGTTGTTCTAAAGACAGGAGGGTTGCGCTGTGTAGACCGCGTAGTGGTTGCTCTGTGAGACGAGCAACCAGGAGACAACAGACTGTGTTGTGTTCAAGTACACTCTGAAAATAGGCTGCATTTCAGAGAAACCAGGAAACTGTAAAACGCACCCAACACGACTACACTGACCCTGCGGATTGCTGCCTGCAGCTATATTATACCTGGTAGTTATATCAGGCTTTGGTAGCCTATATTTTATTTTTATGTGCAATATCTTTATATTTGGTAACCCAGGTTCCCATTCCAACATTTAACCAAGCACCTCTGGACTGTCTGCATTTCATGCCACAAGCTATTATGGGATGGCAAAAGGTTCAGACGCTCCTTGTGAAACGAGTGTTTCAGAGACACTCTACGGCCACATTTAAGTCGTGGAATACCTTGAAAATAGCCCCTTTTGTACTGAAGTGCTTGAAACTTACTTGGAAAATGATCATTGAAAAGCCGTGATATTCTTTCCTTTGTTATTCTAATGGTAAAGCAATATTACATTTCCAGAATCACTTTCACGACATGAATGATGCAGAGACATGTACATTTAATCCACATGGTCAGAAATACACACTTATAATAGTAGATGGCAATAATGTGCGGTATATAATATATATACTAATACAAATAATAGTTTAATATTAAGATAATGCTTCTCCCGAAGTCCACCCCCATCTCCACCGTCTTCATAGTGTTGGACTCCAGGTTGTTCCATCTGTAGGCAGACTCGTCACCCTCAAAGATCAGTCCGACGAGGATGGTGTCATCTGCAAACGTCAGGAGCTTGACACATTGGTGTCTGGAGGTGCAGCCGGTGGTGTACAGTGAGAAGAGCAGCGAAGAGAGGACGCAGCCTTGAGGGGGATGCCGTTGCTGATGGTCCTCGGATCTAAGACACACTTCTCCAGCTTACCGTGCTGACTCCTGTCCGTTAGGAAGTCAGTGATCCACCAGCAGGGGGAGCCGGGCGCGCTGAGCTGGGGGAGCTTGTCCTGGGAAGAGCTGATGGTGTTGAATGTGGAGCTGAAGTCCACAAACAGGATCCTGGCGTAGGTGCCAGGAGAGTCCAGGTGATGGAGGATGAAGTGGAGAGCCATGTTGACTGCGTTGTCCTGTTGGCTCTGTGGGCGAACTGCGGTGGGTGCAGCAGGGGGTTGGTGATGGACTTCAGGGGATGTAGCACAAGGCGTTTAAAAGTCTTCATCACCACAGAGGTCAGAGCGATGTCTGTGATGATGACTGTTACGGATACATTACCTAACGCTCGAGTGAGAGGTGTCTAATATCACACGAGACCGGCGCTCTGCTCCCTGTCTCCCTGAGAGAGGACAGAGCCCTAACCCTATTGAATCAGTGTGATCATTTTCAAGCTGTTCTACACTCTCAGCCTCTGAACGTTCTCAAACTGTTCTACCTCGCTCTGTCCGGCTCCGTGCTGCGGTGCAGCCGGCAGGCAAACAAAAACAAAGTGCTTGTGGCCGATGTCCTTGCACTGCACCCCTAATTGTAAAAGACATGGCTACGGTCTGAGTGGCATTTTTAAAAGGAAAAATAATACAATTTAGGAATAAAAAGACCTGGCTCTGTAGGGACTGGACATGTTTCAGTTTCCCGAATGTTTTTATTTTTCTTCCCAAATCAAACCCGTTTTGAAAAATTTGTACGAGATAAATATTCGTTAAAAATCACTATTTGTACCTTAGTTTGATTCAGCTCCACACCTACTTTTCGGAAATGTTACTGCTTCCATTCCCACATATGTCCATTCACAGCCGTTCCTGCAATTTCCCAAAGATTATACTATTTCAAGAGTGGGGAAATTTGCGGAACGACTTTTACAGAACATCCACAGCGGCTCCCATTCCCACGTGACTGCAATACAGGATATCGGCAGTAGATTTAGGGCTTTGAGTGCAAGCGGGAGAGGAGCTTCTGAAGAAACCCTTGGTGATGGCGGGGTTGGGGGAAGGTGCTGGAGTGCTGGGGCTGATGGCTGGGGGGTTGGGACATGGAGTCCGAAACCGAAGTGTCCCTTTCAAATCGACAGTAAAACTCATTTAGTTCATCTGCAAGTTGGGAGCCATTCAGGGTGTGGGAAGGTTTGGGTTTGTAGTTGGTGATCTGCTTCAGCCCTTTCCACGCTGAAGCACAGTCATCGGCATAGAACTGCTGGTCCAACTTCTCAGAAATACAGCCTTTGGGCTTTCCTCACTGCCTTGCCAAACGTGTATTTTGTCGCTATAACCCCATTCCTGTAGCCACTCTTAAACGCCTCCTCTTTTTCCAAATGAAGCCGTCTGTGTTTGGCTGTGAACCAGGGCTTGTCACCCTGGTGCATGTCGGTGTACAGCTGTCCTCACAGAAGCTTGTATTGTAATGATCTAATTTAGCAAAGGGGAAAAAAATACAAATTCAGAAATCTCCTTTTGTTTTCACTCACTTTGAAATGGTAAATAGTAATTTGTTTGAGACCCAAATGCGCTTTGCAATTTAAGAATAAAAAAAAATCTCAGTTCACCAATATATTGTGGTGTATTTAATTGTTCGAGGTTCAGTTTAACATGTATATTCTCTATTGTATACATAGTACACGTTATATCCGCCGTAGTAGGCATAGTACATGTTATATTCTTTGTCGTATGCATAGTACACAGTATCTTTTCCCTAGCTACAGAAAACCCTAATTTCTGATCTGTCTTGCAAGTACAGGATGTCAGCAGGGCTCAGACATAGTCCTGGTATACAGCTTAATCTCTGCGCTGGGAAACAATCTGTGATGGGATCTCAAATCCCAACAAAATGTTGGAACAGACATTGTTTTTGCAGTGAAGGAATTGAATTGAATGGGTTTGGTTTGGTTTTGGTTTGATTTTGCTATCTTGCATTTTGGCGCAATTTCTCACCAATTAGTCAAGGTTGTAGATAACCAGGAAAGCAAACTGTGTGAAAAGCAGCTGATATTGGTTGCTATTCACCCTTCACGCCTTATGTTAAAATACAGGACAAAAGCCGCCTGCCATCAGATAGGGTTTTCAAACCAAGCCTGTCCTCAGTCACCGCCGAATGTTCTTCATTTCCAACGCGCCGCCTCAGCTCGGCTCCGACTGTATCGCGCCCTGCCACTAAGGATAATAAAGTGATAATTAATGATGCTGGAAGCCGACCTTGGCTGAAGGAAACGTGGCTCTGCGCTGGTGAGATCTCTGGCTCCGTGTAAACACGGCATTGTAGCTCCACCTGCTGACGGGGTGTCATCTGGACATCATGGAGCCATGAGGGCTTCATCAGCACCTGCTTCGTGGAGATTCTCTGAGAGGAGAAGGAGCAGGGGAGACCTCAGTACACCGATTTAAAAAAACATCCATCATAGGTTCCACGCGATAAAACAATCAGTGTCATTAAAGATGTCTGCAATTAAAGTAAACAACTCATCATGCGGAGGAATTGGTGGCTCTAATCTCAAGACTCCTGAAAGACTCAAGTAGAAACCGGATCTTCCCCAGTTCAGTGAGTCCACCAGCAGCATTTAGAGCTCACCAGTTCTGGGAAAAAGGTTTGGATATCCAGACGTACTGTATATTCTCCCAGTTATTGTATTATTCCATTTCAGTAGCATTCATCTCACCTTTTTCAAAGTTACTGGCGTCTCGATGATCTTTGCCACCGGTAGTATGTCGTACGCGTCATTCCCTCAAAGGATATTAGTTCAGGTCCAATCAGGGACTGAAGCGGGATCTAGAAAATAAGTAAAATTGTGTAGTCATCTCAACCTTTAACTATTTCATGAATTAAGTCGGAGGGGCTTTTGAATATTTGATCTGATTTACAAATAATGCATCTGAAGTCAGGGGGTTATTTGTCTGTTTTATTACAACCAAAATTATTTCAGAAGTCTTGATTTTGTCTTTGCTCACACTATTTAGATGGATGGATGGATGGATGGAGGCTTTATTCATCCCCAAAAGGGAAATTGCAATGTCCCACTAGCTCACATCAAAAACAATAGGCAGTAATAATAACAAACATCATAATAAAAACCTGAAAGAAATAATATATATATATATATGGGGGAAAAAGGTGAAATATACAATAAACTCAAAGTCAACTGTACACAATACGGCAGGATAATGACAAGCATTTAAGCAGTAAAACAGAATGTTGACAGTCAGGGCCTCGTATGGAAATGGTATTCGTGACGCCAACAGGGAGAACGGTTAAAGATTTGTGGATTTTGAATTGTTGAAATGGCCCAACAAACACAAGTGCAACCTGCTGTTATGAACAAGGGAACTGGAGAAGCGTTCACACTATAAATATCAGATTTTATTTCTGCTGTTTTGCCAGTCTCCTTTTGGATTCCTCCTGCAGTTAACTTCCTGGCTCCTCCATGTAGCTCCAGGTGGTTGTGGTGGCACTGCACTGTTAAATAAATAAAAACATCTTAATTTAATATTTATTTTCTTCCAAAAAAAAAAAAAGTGTGGACTGTATCATAGGAGGTCTAACCCATTCAGCCTCTACTAAAATAAAAGAATTATAAGAGTTAATTAATTTAGATTTAATTCAAACAATAAAGGGATCATATTGTATGTGCATTTACGTATTGGAATCCTTGTACTACTAGTTGAACCATAAATATCAGCTACATTAATCCATTGTTAATTGGAAATTCGGAGGCATAATAGGCCCAGTAAACATTGTAACCACCTTGTTCTGACCCTTGAAGTGAAATCAGTTCCTTTTTATCCTGAGGTCTTTTGCACCTCATCACATACAGTATATACGTTTAATGCATGGAGAGCAAATAATCTCCTCTGCTTTTGTCTCCCACCGTGTGAAGTGCCTCGGCTCTCCTTTAAGTTTCTGCTGCATCCACCGTATATTTCCATGGAATTCAAAAGTCTCAACCTCAAATATAAATGGGCCGGCCCTTCCTTCCGGTTCAGAAATTCACTGTCTGTCAAGTTGCTGGTTTAATTTTCTTTCTTTAGTATAATACAAGCATCTAGATCTCTGATGAAAGGTATTATAGAGCCATGTGCCTAATATGTATTCATATTTGGAATGCAAAATTATTATTTATTATTATTTATTTTATTTTTTTACTTAAAATCTTGTTTTCTTAACAATAACTCATGTTTCTGCATGATACATTGTTAAGCAAACAAAACTGCAGAATTATCAAGGTTTCTAGTTCCATGGTTTCAGCAAATCCCACGCGGCCCTATAGCTACAGAATAATTTGCCTTGGTTAAATTGATGAAAAGGGTCTGTCCTCTGATCTGCTGGTCACACCCTGTGGCAGTTTCCCTGCCACACGCCACCCAAGTGGCTTTTCAGGGCCCTCCGACACAGAGACACAGGCGATGGTGTTGAAACCATATCAGTTTAGTGAAGAACGTGGCCAGATGTAACAAGCCAGGAGCAGATGGAACGTTGTCATGACAAAGGCTCCCTCCAGTGTGTGTGGGGATGGCTGATTTAACCCGTGCTCTTGGATTGCTCTGATGAGCAACAGGTGCACAGCCACCCCTGATCCTGGGCCCAATTAACTAGACTAAGGACAGCACAACACCACACAACCACCCAGCAGAGCCCCGCCCACTTTCTTCTCTGCATCTTTCAAAAGGAGAACCGTCCAGCTTTGGACGTTCTTTGAATGCTATTGTGGCACCAAACTGGCCAGATCTTAAGGAAAAATATGCTCCAGTATTTTTTGTCGAAATGTCTTGTGTATCAATGCCGCTATTTCAGTCAATGTGGGGATCCCATTCAAAGAAATCTCAACTCATTATCACCTTTTTAACATATGCAGATTAAAGTCAACATAGAGTCAACAAACAATCAAATTGTATATCAGGTCAAGCACAACTCTCTTTCCAGATTTGACCCTTGTTCACTACACCTTTTTCAAGGTATAGCCACATTATCACATTAACAAGTCTTTGTAATATATCCCCCTGTGTTCCTATGTACAGGCTGACATGGTTTCCAGTGTTTTTTCTCCAATTCCAATTTATGGAATTGACGATAACTTGTAAAAAATTCTACTTTGTTCTTCTTGTCAGCTGAAGGTGCCTTGTTTTTTGGAGACAGAAAAAGCTTGGATCATAAACGTGTTCTACTGACATTGTATGGAATGAGGCAGCTTTCAGTGTTGTTTTCCTTCTGTAAAGTGCTGCCCTTTATCTCCGGCCGCATTATGTTTTGAGCACTACAGATACGATAAATTAGCCAACAGTTTTGCCCTTCTAAATCCCCAAAGCACAGAGGACTCGGCCTAATCTGTTGAATCAAGCGAGGCGTTTGCAAAATGATTAAGCAAAGCAAAAGAAATAAGAGTAAATGGGAGATGACGCGTCGTGTCAATGGATCAATGACTGTAGAGTCATTTAGCCAGTGCTGGGCAAGAACAAATTGTTTGAGCAAGGAAATCAATTTGAAGTGCCCGGCCGAGAGAAGCCCATCTATTTACACATGACCAATAGCAAACATCTCACAGGACCGAGGAAGCGGCTCTACTTGTGACGCTGAGAGATGAATACTGTAAAGGTTGTTGTTGGAGTATCAGTGACATTAAAGTGGCGAGCGGCGTCGCGGTAATGAAACGCCTCAGTGGGTTTGTCATTACATCAGCAGGGCCGGAATGGAAGCGCTCCCACTTCCTGACTTTAAGCGCTCGCGGTGACTTGAGATAACCTTGCAGATTCACAGCCTAAATTATTGAGCCAAAAAGTTGCCCGTACCGCTTTGTATTCATGGGAAGCCGCCATGCAACAGGCGGCCATTATGCTTTGGCCTTGGACGGCGAATTGAAATCCAGCACTTCCGCCGAATACATTTCAAACAGATTATCTCTGTTTTTATACCTCCTGCTTTCCGCCCAACAAGGGGAGCCACTTCTGCTGTGTCGGGGGGGGATTAACAGGTTTTCTATTCCTAACATCTTGGATTTCAAGCCCGCATTAACCCTCAGATTTCCAAGAAATCAATCAAGTAGCAGCAAAGGATCGTTAGAACACATCTTCAGGTAGTTATTTTTCAAAACCTTGTGCGACTCCTTACCTCTCCCCCTCGTCCAATGCCCTCATTGATCTTGCTTTGGCACTGGAAAACACATTGATCCAGGGCTCCTTGTGCTGCTAATTACTTGGGGGGACTGTGTGGCTGTCTGCCGCTATCTGATGCGGCAGCGCCGTGTGGAGAGTAATGTGACGTGCCGGCCACATAACCCTGTGTAAACACCCTGGCCCCTCATTCATCACTGCATAGTTGGAAACAACCAAGTTCCATGCAGTGACATGCTTCCAAGTGACAACCCCTCAGTTATAACAACCCCTCAGTAATAACAACCCCTCAGTTATAACAACCCCTCAGTAATAACAAAGAAGCAGAACAGGGTGGAGACGGAGCTGCACTTGTCTCTCAGAGTGTATAGACCTCCACACAACGAGAACAGAGTACTTCAACACATTCAAACAGAAACGCCCCCGATTCCACCCCATCACTGATGTAAACAAGATGGAGATCCTGTTGGGAGAGCAGGTGCAGCAGCAGCAGAGTACGATTCCGCCTGCCACAACCCCCCCATCCCCTGTCACTTTTTGCTGCTGTACCTGTGAAAAGTTCCCCGTTGTGGGACTAATAAAGGCTTGGCTTAGCTTATCTTAGCTTATCTTATCTTATCTTATCCCCCCCCAAAAAAAAACAGTGGACATGATCTTACCACGTATATATGATGTGTGTGTGTGTGTGTGTGTGTGTGTGTGTGTGTGTGTGTGTGTGTGTGTGTGTGTGTGTGTGTGTGTGTGTGTGTGTGTGTGTGTGTGTGTGTGTGGATAATCAGATTTTGCTCCTCGTATCAAACTGATGTTTGTCAGTTGTTGTCCACATTATTTTTTATTTTCCAGTCTTATTATAATTTTATTTTCTATCTGTACCATGTGCTTTGGCAATACTATGTCTACTTGGATCATGTTCATGCCAATAAAGCCTTGTTAAATAGTATTGAATGACCATAACCCGTAATTAAAAGCCAGTTTGTAAGATCCCCACCACCTCATGTCACTTGTAGAGTCAAAATTATTCAGTGTTTCCCAGTGAAAGTTCCCAGAATCTCCGACAGGACTTTATCTTGGATGAATAAAGGAGATATGGATCAGTTACTGAACTCTTCCTACAGCAGGTTCCATTTTACTTCTCACGATAGAGGGTAGAATGGAAGTTATTATTATTTTTTTTTTAAGCAATTAAAGTAATGTCCAAAGGACAGGTCATATACTTAATATCTCCTTTAGGATCAAATGTGAAGTGGACCGAATGAAAAACACGACAAAGACTCGAGTTTTCAAAATTGGGTTGAAATTAAAATTGGTTCCGTTCGTCCTCAGAGATCTTGAACCTAATATTCACCTAATAGATCCTCTCCACTTAAAAGTGCTAAAGCGATCTGGGAGGGCTTTGTTAGAGTGGGCGGGTGGGTAATGGGTTATCAAAGTTTGCAAAATCTTTCAATTGAGTTAAAAATGTAAGGAAATGATATTTCCTGTCAATTCTTGGGTCCTATGACATTGTCATGCAGGCTTTTAATGAAGTCTGAAACAAACTGCAGGGGGGTGTGTGTGTGTGTGTGTGTGTGTGTGTGTGTGTGTGTGTGTGTGTGTGTGTGTGTGTGTGTGTGTGTGTGTGTGTGTGTGTGTGTGTGTGTGTGTGTGTGTGTGTGTGTTATAATTTCAAAGCTTTCATTCACATCTTACCATACAAAACGACCTTCATTTGTGCATTGACACATTTGAGTCATTTTTCCTCATTTAATTCCATTGTAATCCATTTCAGGAAGCTCATCCTGCTCTGATGGCTCTGATGGCTCTGATGGCTCTCTGGCTCCTTTTTGATATTTTCTCTCACTAGCGTGAGAACCTGTCTTATTTAATTCTCGCCGAATGCGCTCTCTGGGTGTGTTTGGGCTGTGAGTGGGCAGAAGTGGCTGATTATCTTGCTGATTAATGCATGCGTACGGGCTGATCTGGGGCGTATTATTATCGGAGCGGAGGTAGCGGCTGGACTAATGGGGCTCTGCGCTGCTGATCCGAGCCGCAGAGAAGTCACCGTCTTCCGCGCTGACACTAAAGGAAGCTCCGCTGGAAATCAATCATCCCCACTTGTCTTGAGAATGACAGTGGGAAGCTGAAAATAAACACAAGTAATGACAGGTTAGCTCTGGTTCATTTATACAGCTAATTAAGTCTAGCCTTACCCAAGGCTTCTTTCAGTGCATCGCCATGTGTCTTGGGCTACTGTCTCACGCAGCCATTAGCAGGCATCACGTTCTCTCTCTCTCTCTCTCTGTCTCTCTGTGTGTGTGTGTGTGTGTGTGTGTGTGTGTGTGTGTGTGTGTGTGTGTGTGTGTGTGTGTGTGTGTGTGTGTGTGTGTGTGTGTGTGTGTGTGTGTGTGTGTGTGTGTGTGTGTGTTGGGTGATATGGCAAAAATTGATATGTCCTGATATAAGAGGTACATTTTAGGTACATTTGGTACCTTTTGACTTTTTCTTGAGCTGAAGAGCTTCAAAACAAGGTGTCACTTGTGCCAATCAAGCAAATCTTTTTAAAGCAATGACTTGTTAATGACGAGGGTGCAGCAAACTGTTTCTGAGATAATCATCCCCAAAGTTTTCCCAACACTTGGCTTCATTCAGCCAGCTCCCAGAATGCAAATGGTTGAAGGACCAACAGAGCCACATGGCTACTTGACACCCTGCTGAATGGGGAAATCTCTGCATTGTTCTTGTGTTTGCAGGGAATGTCGAACAGCGTCATCGATCCACAACATCTCTGTTTTTAAAAAAGCTTTTATTTAACAATAAAAATATACATGTTTTATAAAAGTGGAATTATTTAGGAGTTTAAAAGTGCGGACAACACAACAAAATTTTGAGTCTGTCATTAATATTAATCTTTGTATATTAACCTCAGTGTGTCATTTAATATATAAATGTGCGTTTGCCAAAATCGCCAAGGAATGTTAATAGTTGACCAACCTTTTGTCAACCCCTTTCATGTAACTCTCTCCACGATGAATAGCCTGTTAATAACCTGTTGAGCAAAGCTAAAACTGTGATGAATCTTGATGTGGTTGCTCGCAGGTTGGACACGACCACCCAAAGAGAGGTTGAGGTGCTCACAGTTGTTCTCGGAGTTGTAGACCTCCCTCTCCGAGCGTATTTCCTCGTGCCGTAGAAATTGCTTCTTGTAGAAACTTCTTCCATTGAAACAACGGGTGTGTCGTCGGTCTCCAGCGGTTCTTAAAAAAATTCTGTTTCATCGTCACATACAGGTTGAAATCCGCTGGTCATACATTTATCTACTATTTATAAATCAAATTCGGCTTTAAAAATACGTTGATAAAAAAAAAAAAAATTTCCACAAGGGAACACGAATCTGGAAAATTCTCATTTTCCTTCTGAAAAGCATTTTTCAACTTGTTTGGCGGCTTGTGGCGATTCTAGAAATGCACGACAAATCTGATTTTGCTGCAGTGGGTCACACATCTGTAATTTCATATCTCAATAACAATATATAATAATATATATTAATATATTAATATATAATATAATATATTAATATATTAATATATAATAATAACAATATATCACCATATATAGATTTTTCCGTGTATTCAATGAATGAATAGTCTAAATATATTTAAAAAAAACACATGGTGAAGCCTATTTGTGGAAAGGCGCTTGTCGGGGCAAGTTCACAGGAGGGGCAAAATAAACGCAATACACTAGTTTTATATATATATATATATATATATATATGTATGTATGTATGTATGTATGTATGTATGTATATGTGAAAAAAATTTGGCTTTTAGGTTCTTTGGTTGGGCTCGGTCATCACCCTCACCTGATGATGCCACATGTTGGGGATGGTAGCTCAGGAGGTAGAGCTGGTGGTCTAGTAATCTAAAGGTTGCTGGTTGGATCCCAGGCTCCTCCTGCTAGCATGCTGTAGTGTCCTTGAGCAAGACACTTAACCCCTCATTGCTCCTGATGGCTGCGTCTGTCAGTGTTTGAATAATTGTAAGTGGCTTTGGATAAAAGCGTCTGCTAAATGTAATGTAAAAGAAATGTTATAATCCTTGAAGCTGCCACGGTGTGGTTCGAGATCTCCTGATCAAACACTGGTTGATGTTTGGCGACAAAACACACTTTTAAAAAGGACAAAGGACAGTGTTTTTTATTTTCTGGTGTTGGGATTTGTGTCACGTTCCTCCATGTTTGTCTACGTTCGCACCCACCTGCAGATAGTAGGAAGCAGCGTGACACCACATGACGTCAACACATCACCCTGAAGCAGTTAGAAGCCATAGAGACGTATACAAAATATATACAATAGTTATTTTTCTCCCGTCTCATGATACATATTGTGTGTGTGTTGAGACTAGCCGCTGTGCATCCATTAAGCAGCACCTGAGGAGGCCGGCATCCCCCGGGGTAATCTCGGGGCTCGTTCCTCAGGTGCTGCTTCACGTATGGCGGGGGCGTGGCTCGGGTTACTCTCCCACGCTGCCTCCTCGTGTACTCTGGGGGTCCCGCACGGAGAGATCTCCCCATTGTCCGCGATTGGTCTTCCCAGACACCCCGCGCGCGCGCGCCTCTTGTTGTGCTCCCTCGCCGCGGCGCGTCCTTGGCTTCCTCTCGCTCGCCGCTTATTGTACTCATCTTTTTGAAGGGGGATGAGAGCCACCAGCTCCTCGATTAATCTCCTCATTCGAGGTCAGCGGAGTCGGGATGATCCTCGCGGCGGGATCAGAGGCCGGCGTGCGCGGGGAGTGCGCTGCGTTCATGCAAACGAGCAGCATCCTGCCGCAGGATCCAGGGCAGGAAGGAAAAGCTGATTCTCAGCTGTTTGACGACTCGAGTGGGAAAAGCTGGCAAGAGAATGTAAGAACAGCTCCATGTGTCAACACAAGGGGATTATTAAGGAGTTTTACTGCAACCGAAACTATTTCCGGGAGGTTCCTGATTTCTGGAATTGCGCGCAGTGGTTTTTGTTATTTACCAACTCAAACATACATTCAAGTATACTGTAACGCATACTGTGTCACTGTTCAGGGTTGTTCGTGATGCCGTATTGCTGCGCCGTACTGTTGTATACTGTGCTGTATTATCCCAAACACTACCTCACTCTATTCACATTCACATGACACTTTAATTCACATGCCACTTTAATGCACATATCTGTATATACATAGGCATATTCCCTCTATCTATTTCATTTTATTTTTATTGTATTTTATTCTATATATTTTTATCTTATTCTATAAGTATTCAACTTACTGTATTTCGTTTTAGGAGTCAGTTAGTCGGTCTATTAGAAAGGAATTTTTTACTTTTATTTATTTTTTTCCTAGGACATATTGTGTGCTATCACCGGGTGCGTTGCATTACATTTCACTGCATATATGTATGAAAGTATGTATATGTATGTGACAAATAAAAAATCTTGAATCTTGAACAAGGATGGTTATTACAGCGAACCAACTTATTAAGGGGAAGTGAGAAAGTTCAACATTGCACAGTCTTCAGCATTAAGTGCTTTTTTTTAATGTGTCATGCAGACCTTCTCAGAGTACATTGCATATCTTGAACCTGGTGGTATTTAATTTTTGGAGGAGGGCGATGATAGAGATATTAAAGAATTATCTATTCTTCCTGGTTTGTGGTTTTTAAGTCAGATTGAAAAATAGAAACGTTCCCACAGGCCCTTGCGGGTCGGGTGGGGGATTATGAAAAGGGGCCCCATAGTTCCCTGCAGCAGCTTGTCAATCCCACCTCGGAATTCAACTTTCCCTGTTTTCGACGCCGTCTCGACGTCTGACGACAGGATCACCGCCGTCCCCTGAACCGAACAGTCTTCCACCAAAGAACAGTGCAGAGATCCCGTCTCATGCTTTAATAAACATGAACGTGTCGGATTAATGAACACTCCCGTGCAGTCTCTTCTCTCTTCCAGCCCCCAGTTTGCACTCTCTTATGAGGAAATAATATATAAATATCTCCCGGTGAATTAATTTAGAATACATTTGTGGGAAACAGCGAGACTCTGGTGAAGGCTTTGGGATTTGGTTCCTCCCTTGTTTTGCCCTTTTATCTTCCCTTTCCTTTGCCTCTTTGCAAGTTTTGTTTTGTGGAAGGGGCAGGATCCTGGTACACGCAAGGCCTCGTTAGGCGAAATGTTGCAAGAGCCCTTTTCTAAATAGTTCAATACTGACTTTTAAATACGCTGATATTAAGACGCCGTCCTGTATATAAACCATGGTCTCTTTAATCCTTGGCCCGAGATGATCGATCTTCTCGGTGCGATATTCTAATTCCTACTTGAAGCTCGTGCAGCCGTTTACTCTGCTGAATAATGCCTTCTGCGCCGCAGGGAATGAGTTTGGCCATCCGGAGTGGCTGGATTTCCCCCGAGAGGGGAACAATCAGAGCTACCACTACGCCCGCAGGCAGTTTAACCTGCTGGACACGGATCAGCTCCGCTACCACCAGCTCTACGCCTTTGACCGGGACATGAACCGCACGGAGGACAAGTACGGCTGGCTGGCTGCTCCGCCGGTGAGGACACACGTGCATTCATTCAAACTTACATTAGTGCATGTATGTATGTATGTATGTATGTATGTATGTACATTATCTCCCACACATGCACTTTATTCAACTCAATAGTCATGCACCGGAGTACATTTAATAGTTTTGTTTATTGGGCTTTTCAGAGCATACAAAATTGGCAGTAGGTCATACAAAACCAACCAAATCACCGCAGTACATTTAAAATGAAGAATGGACTTCCAAATGGTGCAAGACAGAAAAGAAAGGCAATAAAATAAAGGAGTATGAGTGGTCTCAGCATGATGTGCGTATACCCATGTGTGTTCTTAATGCAGACTGGATTTCAACCTGTTCTTAAGACGCATCGATTATAGCCCCATGAGGCCCCCATGAGGCCCCCATGAGGCCCCCATGAGGCCGTCCATGCCCATGTCTGTAACCGCCCCCACTTATCTAACCTAGTTTTGTGTTTCAAAGTAATTTCATTCTCAAGCCAGCTTCTGCTCCAAACCTTACGCTTTTTTTTTCTCGCTTCTCCTTCTTCTATTTCTAAATTGAGGCGTGGTTCTCAGACAGCTGGAGATAAATGTGCTATATGGAGGGTTCATTTTGGAAATGTCTTGTTTCTGTGGCTGCTGTCAAGGTGAACAGTAATGGATTTCAGTCTCTCGGTTTCCCCGGGCTGCAAGCCGATGGGAAAGATGATGTAGCTCACTGTTTTTCTCTCACGGAGCGCTGCGACTGAAGCAATAGGACGATGGGAATGGGAAGTGTGTGGCAAAATTGACAGAGGATTACAGGTGAGCCCGTGTAACTGATTAAAAGAAGAACACCGCCCTCCCCCTCCTCCTGGATCCGGAGGCGTTTGCCTCGGTGTACACCCTGGCCCGGATCTCCCCCACCAGCCAGACGGCTGCGGCGGGCGTCTGGGGGAGCGTTATTAGAGCCACGTCAGGTTCACTGGGATCATTTCTGCGTGTTAGTCCAACCAGAGGAAACGTGCACTGACTCTCCGGACGCCGCTGAAAAACGGGGACAAGGGGAAGGAGGAAGACAGGGAGCGTAGAGGAAGAAAGGCAGCGCCGTCCCTTTCTACGCTGCCTGAGGGGAGAAAGTGGGAATTTCTGTCAATTAATATCCACAGGGGTGGCTCTGTGTTCTGTAAGTGGACAGCCTGACAACACAGCCTATTCGGGGCAACTGCACAATAATCGTACAATATGTTGTAAATAATTTGGTGATAATAATATATAACCATCTATTGTTATCCGTGTTCATATTTTGCATGCGTTATCCACCCGTATATTTATTCACTCATATATTTCTACAGTACCTACACACTAGTACTAGTGACCATGTGGCCACTTCGCCCACGCCATAGCCTTAGATTTATCAATTTATCATGTTACATTTGTATATACAGTTGGGCAAAAAAGTATTTAGTCAGCCACCAATTGTGCAAGTTCTCCCACTTAAAAAGATGAGAGAGGCCTGTAATTTTCATCATAGGTTCACTTTGACTATGAGAGACAGAATGGGGGGAAAGAATCCAGGAAATCACATTGTAGGATTTTTAATGAATTAATTGGTAAATTCCTCGGTAAAATAGGTATTTGGTCACCTACAAACAAGCAAGATTTCTGGCTTTCACAGACCTGTAACTTTTTCTTTAAGAGGCTCCTCTGTCCTCCACTCGTTACCTGTATTAATGGCACCTGTTTGAACTCGTTATCAGTATAAAAGACACCTGTCCACAACCTCAAACAGTCACACTCCAAACTCCACTATGGCCAAGACCAAAGAGCTGTCAAAGGACACCAGAAACAAAACTGTAGACCTGCACCAGGCTGGGAAGACTGAATCTGCAATAGGTAAGCAGCTTGTTGTGAAGAAATCAACTGTGGGAGCAATTATTAGAAAATGGAAGACATACAAGACCACTGATAATCTCCCTCAATCTGGGGCACCACGCAAGATCTCACCCCGTGGGGTCAAAATGATCACAAGAACGGTGAGCAAACATCCCAGAACCACACGGGGGGACCTAGTGAATGACCTGCAGAGAGCTGGGACCAAAGTAACAAAGGCTACCATCAGTAACACACTACGCCGCCAGGGACTCAAATCCTGCAGTGTCCCCCTGCTTAAGCCAGTACATGTCCAAACCCGTCTGAAGTTTGCTAGAGAGCATTTGGATGATCCAGAAGAGGATTGGGAGAATGTCATATGGTCAGATGAAACCAAAATAGAACCTTTTGGTAAAAACTGAACTTGTCGTGTTTGGAGGAGAAAGAAAGCTGAGTTCCATCCAAAGAACACCATACCCACTGTGAAGCATGGGGGTGGAAACATCATGCTTTGGGGCTGTTTTTCTGCAAAGGGACCAGGACGACTGATCCGTGTAAAGGAAAGAATGAATGGGGCCATGTATCGTGAGATTTTGAGTGAAAACCTCCTTCTATCAGCAAGGGCATTGAAGATGAAACGTGGCTGGGTCTTTCAGCACGACAATGATCCCAAACACACCGCCCAGGCAACGAAGGAGTGGCTTCATAAGAAGCATTTCAAGGTCCTGGAGTGGCCTAGCCAGTCTCCAGATCTCAACCCCATAGAAAATCTTTGGAGGGAGTTGAAAGTCTGTGTTACCCAGCGACAGCCCCAAAACATCACTGCTCTAGAGGAGATCTTCATGGAGGAATGGGCCAGAATACCAGCAACAGTGTGTGAAAACCTTGTGAAGACTTACAGAAAATGTTTGACCTCTGTCATTGCAAACAAAGGGTATATAACAAAGTATTGAGATGAACTTTTGTTATTGACCAAATACTTATTTTCCACCATAATTTGCAAATAAATTCTTTAAAAATCAGACAATGTGATTTTCTGGATTTTTTTTTCTCATTTTGTCTCTCATAGTTTAGGTGAACCTATGATGAAAATAACAGGCCTCTCTCATCTTTTTAAGTGGGAGAACTTGCACAATTGGTGGCTGACTAAATACATTTTTACCCCACTGTATGTTGTATATATGTTGTGTGTGTAAATACTGTTTTATCTAAATAGCACCAACTCATACCAAGATAAGTTCCTTGTACATGAAAATGCACTTTGCCAACTGAACTGATTCATATCCTGATTCTTAAATGAAACCAGAGACACCACGCTCAAATCCATGGCTGTTTACATACATTCAAACAACGTCTGTTGACAGCATTTTATTTGGAGAACTGTTGATGCTGTGAAGGGCAATATTGTGTTTTGAAATCAGACAGCCAGTTCATCCCCTTGGTGCACATGTTTCACTCTGTCCTTATCTAACTGTTTTTCGTAAACAGTGTGTGTATTTAAGACTATGTATTTATTTATTTACTTGTTTGTTTATCTCCCAGGGACAGTTTACATTAATAAACACTTCTGTAATTGTGCCAGAGTCGGCCACGAGGGCGAGTTTTCACCTGCGGTCCCAGGGCCAGGTGTCAATTGGCTGCCTAAAAATAAAAAATTCCTGTCGAGTACAAATTTTAAACACAAGCACTCACAACAACAACCACAGCAATGCAGCAGCCATTAGAGGAGGTTGGAACAGACTGAGGCTCCGGCATACTTGACATACACAGCAAGGACAGACCATAACAAACATTTTTGAAACACAAGACGTATACAAAGCACGTTGAGCAGCTCTGTGACGGGAGGGGGGTGGAAGCGGCAATAACAGTAAGGCAAGTTTATTTGCAAAGAGCATGTCGTTCACAAGGACGATTCAAAGAGCTTTACATAAGAAGCATTTTATAAAAGCATAGAAATAAAAAGATAGAACAGATAAAAACATTGAAGTGCCATTTAAAACAGGCCTGTACTGTACACTGGAACAGGACTCTGTTTGAGTCTGGATTGGATAGCAGTAAAGTAAAGTACAGTAAAGTACAGTACAGTAAAGTACGGTACAGTACAGTCAGTGTTCTGACATCTCTGCTTTGTTCCCACAACGTGTAGCATAGTAACTAAAAGCTGCTTCTCTGTGTTTATCTTAACTTGAGGTCAAGTTAATGGTACAGTAGGAGTACGGTAGTAGTAGTACAGTAGTGGTAGTAGTACAGTAATAGTAGTACAGTAGTAGTAAAGTTAGTAGTACAGTAGTGGTGCAGTAGTGGTAGTAGTACAGTAATAGTAGTACAGTAGTAGTAAAGTTAGTAGTACAGTAGTGGTACTGGAGTAGTAAAGTTAGTAGTACAGTAAAATTAGTACAGTAGTAGAAGTAGTAGTACGGTATTAGTACTGTAGTAGTAAAGTTAGTTTGGGTGGTCCCAGGTCCCAGGGGTAGCACAAGGGTAACACAGGGGTAGCACAGGCCTAGTAAAGAGGTAACAGAGGGGTAGTACAGTGGTAGCACGGGGATAACACAGGGGTAACACAGGGGTAGTAAAGGGGTAACACAAGGGTAGTACAGTGGTAGCACGGGGATAACACAGGGGTAACACAGGGGTAGTAAAGGGGTAACACAAGAGTAGTACAGGGGTAGCATGGGGAAAACATAGGGGTAGTACAGGGGTAGTAAAGGGGTAACATAGGGGTAGTACAGGGGTAGCACGGGGATAACACAGGGGTAGTACAGGGGTAACACAGGGGTATTACAGGGATTACACAGGGGTAGTACATGGGTAACACAAGGATAGTACAGGGGTAACACAGGGGTAGTAAAGGGGTAACACAGGGGTAGTAAAGGGGTAAGACAGGGGTAACTCAGGAGTAGTAAAGGGGTAACTCAGGGGTAGCAGACGGGTAGTACAGTGTAGAGAGCTGAATGTTTGATGTTGAGCTCTGTTGGTATGTAGTCGTCTGACTGTTGTTTTTTCCTGCATGTTGATGACCTCTCTTTGACCTTTTCTCTTCCCCTTCAAACAGTGTTGGTGCTTCACTCCTAATGTTCCTTGTTCTGAGCGGAGGCTTTGCCAGCGTTGACTGTGATGGACGCTCTGTCCTGACACGGTCATCGACTGGGTTGCACGGATGGGATTGAGTATCAAAACATTGTGGGACATTTGATACCAAAGTAGTTTGTCCCCTTGGCGTCAGTGAGCCGAAAATAAAGCTGTGAAATGAACCTGACTGCGGCTGACGTCACGCAACAAGGACGTGACGGGCAGCGTGGCATCCTTGGTGTTTATTCACTTCCGTGTGTTTGTATCGTTGGCTTTCCACTCAGTATAAGGACATGCAGGAGGAAGCAGTTTCCTGGCAACGTCCATGTGATGTCCAGGTCCTTTTCTTTTTCCCAGTTTGACGGCTTGAGAGCAATTTCTGGAAGTCACAACTTTCCTTGCAAATGTAATCAGTTCTGAGTTGCCTTGGACTTGGCGTGAGTGGAGTCACATCTGGCGGGTCCAGATGTGACTCGTCCACCTCGGGTGTCCTCGGGACGGGGAGGCTTCTCTGCGGCCGACCCCTGAGAAAGTGCTCCCTTGGAGGTTCGGGACGATATTAAAAAGGGGTTTTTCGTGGAACATTACTCTCGGATGAATCCAGTAACCTCAGCAGAGACGCCTGAAATCGGATAATACTGGCTGTGCCGAGCGGGAAAGCTCTATTTATAATTTGGTTCGATGTCTCCCCAGGTGGGAGCGGTCCGAGGGTGTTTTTGAAGATGGAACATTCGGTACGGGCTGTGCTCTTGGTGTTGGTTGTACAAACATTTCCTGTTTTTACCGGTGCCGAGTGAGTTACGAGGAGAGGGAGACTTCTTTCGAAAGCCCACGCTGCTTTGAAGATACGTGGCGCTGGGCTTCAAAGGCCACGGCGGCGGACGTGAACCTCAGCCCGTTGGAGGAGCGACGGCGCCGCCGGCCGAGTCCCGCTGCGCCGCTGGAGTGCCGCTGGGCCGGGGCGTGGCTTCCACCGTGTTCTGTCCCCTACTCAGAACGCTTTACCAGGGTCACAAACCAAGCGGGGCGGTGGGACCCAAGCGGGACATTGGAGGGCTGCTGCATAAGAAGAATCCCTTTTTTCTGCTGCGATGGCGGACGGTGGACGCGCAGGTTAGAGGTGTTTTCTGATTGGGTGAAGACACGAGACGAGGACCGCTGCTGGTAACAGAATGTACACCTTCACTCATTGGCAGTTTGAATTGAATAAAGGTCACAGGCTTTTACGTAGTCCAATAATATTTTAATATGTATTTCTATTTTTGTCAGCATCATCTTGAGCAACATATTTGGAATAAATAATTAACGTTAGTATTAAAACACGTATCTATATAAGTAAGGTTCCAGCTTCATGGATGAGGTGGAAGAATGAGTTCCCCGGAGGGTGGCCGCTGGTTTTTCCCGTTTGTCATTACTCCCAAAATCCAAATGTGGATCGTGAGCCTGGTGTAGAAATGATAGACCCGCTGGAAGACTTGAGCTGGTCGGCTTATTCCTCCACCTCCATCCCTCCCTGCATCCGCTCCCTTTCCAATCTGAGCTTCTTATCTCGGAGTCCAGCCGTGAATAGTCTGCGCTGAAATTGGCGAGAGGAACAAGGCGCTGGAAATAGGGGGGTTTGTGTGACACTGATAATCTCTGCTAATGACATGTTAACAGCAACTCTCTCTCTCTCTCTCCCCCTCTCTCTCCCTCTCTCTTCTCTTGCTCTATCTCTCTCGCCCTCTCTCCCTCTCTTGCTCTCTCTCTCGCTCTCGCTCTCCCTCTCTCTCTCGCCCTCTCTCTCTTCATCCTGTGCTGACAATGTGTCCCTCGCAGTATTTTACTTCTATCTTTTTTTTTTTTTTACCTCCGCTCCACCCGAAATGTGGCCTTAGAAGGGGACTCGACTCGGCCCTCTTCATACATGGCTTTCTAATTTCAACCGTATTAATACACCATAATAGTGAGGTAATGATTTATTCACCGAGGGCACTTTGAATGGACTGACTTTTCCCTCCCTCAGGCCTTCGTGACGGCTAAGCACCAGGACGACAAGGTCATCGTGTTCGAGAGGGGGAGTGTGCTCTTCATCTTCAACTTCCACCCCACCAAGAGTTACCAGCACTACAGGGTGGCCGCGGAGGTGCCGGGAAAGTATCCTTCGCTGCTTTTTGCCCTGCAAATGACAATGCTTTGTGGGGATCCAGAATTTGTGAGATGTTGCAAGAGGCAGGTGGGAGAGCGGCGTTTGATTGCTGCATCGTGTGCAGGTTCTGGATGTGGAGTTCGAATGGCTGCCTTTCTAACGTATGTCCAGCTAATCCCCCTCTAAATTCACAAATACTCTCACACTGAGATAATAAGCACTTCATAAAAAAAATCCATAATTTTGTTCATAATTTGCCCTTTTATTAGCTCAGGTCGAGGCCTTGGAGTTGCTTCATAAAGCAGCGCGTGGAACTTCTGGGACGTGAGGTGGTTGGCAAAGATTGCTCAGAGAATAGAAAATATTGCATTATTTAGAATTGCACATCGGGTCATTTCTTAAGCGGTGGTGTTAATGCAGAGAAGTACATGTATTATATACTGTATATATTATATATTCATATATTAGATCCTGCGTAGAGCACAATGTGTTTCCCACTGCCGGGCAGGTTAATCTACTACAACACTGACTCGTGTTAATTGCGGAAATAGACGGCAGTTAAACAGTTATAAATGGTTTGTGAGTGAGCGCGTACATGCTTGACATTAAGTTGGACGTTGTGTATGTCACTTTGTTAATTCATGTTCATGCAGTCACATGGACAGTAGAATAAATTATATTGCACTAATCCCCGCGGAGAAAATGCATAATCATCAATCATGCCGTGCCATTAGCACGCCGTTGTATAACTGCGACTATTATTTTAGCAAAGGAACTTTCCTCCGCTTGAATAAAACATGATGCGGCTCGATGGGTGGTTCCTGAGTGGAAGTTAAACCGGCATCCGACCTGCGCCGCGAACAGGAGCAGCAGCGCAGCACCCATGGCCTCGGGTGCTAACTGCACATTAGTCTCTGCTTTGAAACACTGGGGGAATACAAAGAGGGTGGAGAGACTATAGCATACGACCTAAATCCCATAATAATAATATAAAATACAACATTTTATTCAAATCCACACACATACATTTAGGTTGTTTGGTTGCTGTCTATCTAATGTATTTGGACTCCATGTGTTATCAAGATTGTTATTATTATTATTATAATTATTATTAGGGGTGCAGCCCTATTGATATTGTTCTGAGAAAATTCTATTCTATCTACTATTTAGAACAGAAGAACTTCAGAATCTACGGACAGGGTTCACATCTTTAAATCCGTATGTGTCAAACATCTCCTGGTTGAAATTTCATTCAAATCGATCCACATTACAGAGCAGAAATGAGTGAAAAACCGACCAAATTTGACCGATATCACAGACGCGATCCAATGCATTTCATGCTAAAATATGTCCAACCCAGCCAAAAGTATCACAACAATGGACCACAGCAGCGACATGAGCTACCAACAGGAATAAGGTGTCGTTTAAACCGGTAAGTCACAAGCATCTCGTGGTTTAAGTTTCACCCAAATCGATCCACATACGGAGGAGAAATAAAGCCGAAGAAATTTGATCCTAAATATTCAGCTGGTCCTGCCTGACCGACACGCCACTGTTCGTAAACAAAATGAAGGAGAGGAGATTTACAGTAAGACGCTTTATGACGTCATAATATTATTTACTATAAATGTGCAGGTTCTGATTCAGAATCTACATTTGTTCTCTCGTCACTCGCTCTGTCGTGGTTAGAGATGACAAACTATATGTTGAAGTGTATATTTATTCTGACCTGGTAGATGTCTGTGGATCTGTCAGGTTGATATTTTATCTCTTTGGTCCCCATTACTTTACTGGATTCATAAAAAAATACGGAAAAAGTAGTCCAGAAAAACTTGTGACCACATCGGGAACTCGCACTCCTCCCAATGCGAGCTGGGTGCAGCAGAAGGAGAGCGATTAGAGAAAGAAGGTTGCGGTCTCGTTAGAACCAGGACGTCTCAGACATCTCGTGGTTCAAGTTTGATCCACATGTGCAGCGGGATTTATTGGAAAAAAACGATGAAACTTTACCAGAAGCTGCAGAATGCTCATGCGCTGCTGATACGCCACGGTCCTGAAACTCCCGGTCGGAAGGTGGAGCGAGATGCGTTTGTGGAGAAGGTGGCTTTGTGACATCATCATCCAATTCATTATATTCTGTATGTGCAGGTTGTGGCTCCGGACGGCCATTCGCATCGCGCGAGGTGCGTGGCGTAGACTCCGTCGCTCTGTAGAGGTGACAAAGTGATGTGTGTAGGTCTGTGTCGTCTTACCTGCTTGACGTCGGCGGAGCTTTTTGTTTGGTATTTTATCTCTTTTGCTTTCTTTGTAAATAAAGGCATTCTGTTCATTATGTCCCTCCTTACTTTGAGGGATTCGAGGAACTCGTAACATATAAACTATGGGGTCGGTGATGCGTTTCATGGATTCGGAACGCGTTGGAAAACTAGGATCCGGAAAACTATAAATAATCACAGTCGTCGCCTCGTCATCGGGTCACTCCGTATCGTTGCCCAACAACGTCACCTGTCTGTCACCGGGGGTGCAGCTCTGTTTCCACAGACAACACGGTGCGTTATAACAATGAGAAGTTGTGGTTTACAGGCAAACATGGAGGGTTGTTCTAAAGACAGGAGGGTTGCGCTGTGTAGGCGACAGACCGGGTGAGCCGATGCGGCGTTTATATAAACTCGGAATATCGTGCCGCGTTTCCAAGAACCTGGAAATCTGTAATGCCTACCAAACACGACTAAAGTGGGCCCCCAGCTATATTTAATATTACTAGAGTAGACAGGTCACTTGTTTGGTTTGGAATGGGAAAATATTGTCAGGAAAACTGTCTGATCTGTACGAGTCCTGAAGAGAATCCGGCGTTGGCTGGACGGACCCGCAGAAGCCTGTAAATACAGAAAAAAACATTTTATCATCCAGTCTTGAAACATCTCAACATGAAATGGGAATGCTGCCGCGTATGACAGTGTTTGTGTAGATGACTCCTCGTTGAAGGATGGAGGATTGTTGTGTGTGACGCCCTCCGGGACCCAGGGGGAATATCAACACGGTGCCAGAGGGAGCAGACTTATTTTAAAGCATCAATGCATCAGATCCTCTGTTTGATTTACAATGAAAGTCCCAGAATTCCTTGGAAACTACATGTTTCCTTATCTTTTTCCCTCCCTCGTCTTCACTCTACAATGTCACTTTCTTTTCTTCTGATCCATTGATCTGTTTTTTTTAGGGGTTTTTTTTGCCACAAATGGTCGCAAACCATGCGTTTTAGAAGGTTTTTTTCCCCGCTGTTTTGGCTCCATCTGCGCAAACCTGACTAGACTTGAGAATGACCACATGAAATGACACCAATGACAACAACAATGCGGCAGCGGCGGATTAGCGTTGAATTGACAACAGAGGGCGTTGAAAACAAAGCTTACACAGATATCCACATGATTAGAACCTTAATCTGTGTTTAGATTGTCATTATCCTGTGGCTCCGGTTTAACAGATGCTGTGGAAAGTATTGACGAGTGCCTTGATACTGTATCCGATGCGGTCGTTCTAAGCCCGTGATGTGGCCGGACTTTCACAAGATTTTATATATTTTTTTATTGTTTTATTTCGGTGGTTCTCAACTGGTGGGTCACATCCACTTCTTCAAAAATTGAAATATGTATATTTTTTGAAGAAGTGTACCAAATATACAATGTCGTGCTTCTATTTGGGGAAAAACACGTTTCAAACTGTGGTGGTGTTTTTTTAGTTTTTTTTTATAAATTATCATTGGGTCATGACTTAATGATGGATTGATAAATACTTTATTTATCCCTGGAGGGAAAAAACTGTGTCATAGCAGCTCACATCCAAATCGGCGATTAATTATAATAATAATAATAATTATTATTATTAATAAGAGACACGACACACCTCAAAGTTTTAAAATACCAGTAAATACATTAAATACCAAAAATATGGCAATTAACCTAATGATTAAACAATAAAAAAACATACAAAATAAGAAAACGAAAACGACCTCCATCCTTTCTGGTGAAGATGAAGATGTAGTAATGTGTTTTTTTCGGTTAAGATGGTTATTTTCTGACTACTTCCTGGTGCAGAGCGAGGAGCTGTGGCTCTGACTCCGGGTTTCAGGGCAATTTCTCATTTAGATGGTTTTGCATCTTCCCCTTCTGCTGCCTTCATCGTGCGTGCGTGCGTGCGTGCGTGCTGTCATTATACAGAGGAGCAGTATACACACACTGGCAAATGTGCTGTGTGGGGAAGCCAAATATGCTGTGTGTGTGTGTGCCCGGGTGCCAGCGCCTCTGTTTACCTGTGGCTGTTTGTTTGTCTGTGTCTATATGTGTGTGTGTGTGTGTGTGTGCACAAATGCATGTCTATACTGTATGTGTGTTTGAGTTTGATTTTGCCTATCTATATGTGGCTGTGTTTATGACGTGTGTGTGTGTGTGTGTGTGTGTGTGTGTGTGTGTGTGTGTGTGTGGATCCTCCGATGGGGGCCATGCAGAGGATCCAATTAGGGGGAAGACTGATGAAAGTGCCACTCAGAGGCAGGGAGGTAAACAAGACGGGCTCACGGAGCAGGAGTGCTTTTTCATTAAAGTCGGCCCCGATTGCCCTTAAACTCCCTCCCAGCCGCCAGGGGGTCAGGGTCGCCACGGTGACACGGTGCAGCATCCCCGCGCCCCCCGCCGCCACAGGTGTGACCGAGCGTGGTCGTGCATGTGGACTTCCTGCCTTTTGAAGGGGTGCCGCCGCTCGTACGGAAGCGGCTGCTCCTTGTCGCTGCATCCTTCACGTACGTTGTGAGTTTCCTGGACGTCCACACGTCTCCGCGTTGAGACGCGTGACTCTATATCTCGCTATGAATTAACCTTTCATGAAGCCTAGTTAAAATTCGACATTTTCTAGAGACTAGTTAATAACGACGTGTTATTTGGGGATCCTCCGCTGTCAGATGCATATTGAAAAGCGTAAGGGCTCCTCGTTAACGTGCCAGAAGGGATTCTTCACACGCTGCGGTTTGAGGATCGGTGTGCGGTATCTTTTTTTTGGATGTTTTTTCAACCAGGCCTTATAAAATGTCAGTTTCCATCATCTCTCACTGTTCGTAGCACAACCTCGCTGAGCGCTTTACTGCTGATGAACTTACCACTCTGCTGCAGCTTCTCACTGGGCTTCGATGCAGTCCAATGGGGCAAACGTTTAAGACTGAAAAAATTAAGAATTTGGAAACATATTTTAGTCAGATCAGAGTTTTCAGATCAGATTGGCTTCATATGATATGACGGGGGGGGGGGGCATATATTTAATCAGGTTTTTCTGGGTTTTGGGTCCATCGGTGCCATCCTAAGAGACTAGAAACAGAAAGTTGCGTGGCTTCCCACTGGCATCCTCCTGTAGCCAGCGCTACGCTCTGGATGCCCTGCTGCGATCAGAAGTCCTTTTAATTAAGTGTGATATTACTTTTATTCAAAAAATGTAAAAAATATATATATTTCATACACTAAGACACTTTTGAATTTGAGGTTCCTGTAGAAAATTAGATTTGATGTTGTTTATTTTATTTTTTCAAGGGTTAATCATTAAATGTGTTTAAATATATCCTGGGTTGAACAGTAGCATGCATGTGCTTTTGAAAGTTAGAGTCATGTGTAGGAGTATTATCCGGTGTCATACTGTGAGTCACCCAGGGATATTGACGTGTTTGTTTCTGGGATGGATCCGGCAACAGTTTTCATGTAGATCCACTTCACGTCTCGGTTCGATCTCGCAGAGCTTCCGCTGTGGTTCTCCCTTTGTCTGGTTAAAGGAAAGTCCCAACAGGCCCAAAAAAAATAAATATCCCAGGACACTCGGTGCCAACAGAACACCCTTCTAGTGATGATTTCCCACAGCGTGTTGTAATACCCCAGACCCCGGCGTGAACTTCCCAGAAAATGAATAACAAACCCGGTCCGTCGCTGGAGGAATGTCCCCTTTATGCATTTAATATAGAAGCCCTTCCCCTGCTTCGCTCGCTGCTCGTTTGAATTTAGTTTCTTTTCTTCTTTTTATTTTTTTATTTTATTTTTTCTCCCCCTCCACAAGGAACAAGAGAGGGGAAACTGCAGAGAAGTACCTCACCGAAAATGTTGGCCATTAAAATTCAGTCTACGTCAGCTTTTCGACAGGCTCTCAAACCATCAGTATTTTTTATTCGCTTCTATTCAACCCTCGGCGGATCCATTCTTCCGGCGGTGGGATTTATCCGGCTGGTTAGAGTATTTGAAATCCCAGTTGGATCACTTCATGAAAGTCGTGCCTGTCAGGGCAGATGGGTCTTTGATTTACGCTCTGCCAATAGGCGGTCGAGATCGTGTCAGGTTATCACTCTCCGCTTCCTTTCTCGAATGTCATTTGGGAAAAGAAAGGGGGGGGACAAAACGAAAAGGAGATGCCACTGTATGCGCCGTCAAATCAGCTTTAACCAGGAACGGAGTAAAAACCCGGCGGTAATGTGCCCATCGGCTGCTCTGATATCATTAAGGACTTGAAGAGGAGAATAAATAACCTTTTTCCTGCTTAATAACTCTTAGATCGCTTATCACACGTGTCCTAGATCCACTCCCTCTATTCTTCTCGCTTTGGATGCCGTTAAGAGTCACTCAGTCTGAGCACATCATCCATCATTCAGGATTGAGGTTTACATAATGATAAACCCAGCTTTTTTACTTGTTTTTTTGCGGTGACATTTGTTTGTTGTTGAATGTAGAAGTAGGTTGATTTACCAGCGAGCTCATGGTGAGGACACAATCTATTCCTCTATTTTTTTTTTCCCCCACACAACATTGTGTGTGGTTCTTGTGGTACATTAACATAACAAATACATAAAATATAACAGTTGAAAATTGCCGCACATTACATAAAAAAAGATTATTAGGAATTAAATCCAACAATTCATAAGATAGATACTTTATTCACACCCAGAGGGAAATTCCGGCGTCACAGCAGTTCACATAAAATAAAAACTGGCAATATGAATAAAGTAATGGGAATAAAAATAGAAAAAAATGAAATGGCAACATGTAATAAACCTAAGAACCATCTGAAGTGTCAATATATAAAAGTCTGAACCAGAAGGAAGAAAAAGTATGAACATGAAAAGTGAACAAAACAACTAAAATAAACCACAAAAAATAAACAAACAGTAAGAAATTGGGCTAAATGCAGTAACGCTGATGACAGACAGTACGTCTAATACAAACCATGAGTATCTCAGGGGTTTCATCTGGTTTCCTTCCAGCTGTAAATCTGCCTCAGTCAGCTGAACCAGGCCCCAAATCCCAGCCCCCCATGACCCTGAGCGGGTTGAGTAGGTCAAGAAGATGGATAAGATGGATCAGAACTTTGTTTATTCATATATCTATATATACAGTATACCCTTTATACAAGAAATATGCCGTGTGGTGCGTTTGGATCATTTTAATTCAGACAATTAGAATTTTAAAAAGTGTAACTGACTGAGTTAGAATGGAATTCTAATCAAATCAATCAGAATAAAAAGTGAAATGACACCAAGTGAAAAATTTGCCAAATAAACGCAGATAAGCCAAAAGAAATTAAAAACAAGTAACATGTAAATATACCAAATGTGATGAGAATGTATAAGTGAATGAAGGAAGTCAGCGTCAGCAGCGTTCTGGAAGAGACGTGGTGGAGAACCTCAGAGAAAGCCTGCCTCCGGGAGGACAGCGCAGCGGAGTTATCGCTCGACAGCGCGGAGAGGCGGAGCGAGCATGGCGCCGCACCTCCCCCTCGCTGTCTCTGCCGGTTCGGGCGCAGGCTCTGTCGAGGGCGGAGGTGAGTTTGGGTCGCCGCCCACGCGGGGGGAGCACGTCCCCTCCTGTCCTGGAGGCGCGGAGGCAGCCGGGGCTCCCTCGGACGTGCACGCGCAGCTCTCCCTCGGACATAATCCGGCGCCGTTATGTTCCCGATGAGCGGAGGCCGAAGTGTTCACGCCGCCACCGTCGCGGCCAGATCCGCCGCCCCACCCCCCCTTGCCCCACTCCGGGTCATCGACGGCTCTAATCACGGCACTTTGGACCCGCGCATCTGGGGAAATTGACTGTGTTCTGGAGTCGTTCCTTTCCGTCCACAAAGGCCCGTATTGATTGCGGGGCTTCACAGCCGCGCCGCCAGCCGCCGCGCCGACCGACAAAGGCGTAATCGATCAAATCCTCCCAACTACCAATTTGCGCCGGCGCTCGCCTCCCTCAAAGTTTTGCCGAGGGAACTTTGAATTTGACGCGGCGGTGCACAATTTCTAATCCGGGGGCTCGCCGGCGTGCAGGCCAGCCACGCCCCGCTGGCGACTACGACAGCAGCGGGTGACAGGCATTACAGAGAATTATATGGACGCAGAACAATAACGACGACGACTACTTTTCCTTTTTTTCCTGTTAAATCTATTCCGGTGCTACTAATAAAGTACGTTTCCACAGTCATGAATAAAGCATGGCGGTCCTTCAGAGCTAGTTCAAAGTTAAAGTCCTTGATAGCGGCCGTGTTTGGCTGGGTGGGGGTGGGGGGTTGGGGGGGCTTAATATTTGAACAAGCCTGGATTCTCATTTTCCGTCTCCGGGGAATATTTTCTTTATCCTCTTAGATGGCAACGGTAAAACCTCCACAACAAAATGAGCTCCGTCAATGAGACGCCGATGCAACGCGGGGAGCGAGAGAGGGCTTTGAGGAGGAGGAGGAGGAGGAGGGTGGTGTTGGTGGTGGTGGTGTCGGTGGTGTCTTCTTTCTCGGCAGAAACAATGCACAGAGCAGCGCTTCCGTTTTAATCACCGCTATCAAAGCCGACAAGCGGCAGCGGCGCAGGGTTCTGGCGGCTGGTGGGCAGAGGGAGGAGGCAGCGTTTGAGCTCAGGAAGCAGCCGACGGGCGGCGGCTCAACATTCACTCCACCAATTAGCGATGTTTGCACGTCTCGCCTGATCGTCACCCGAGAGTCGGGTGCAAACACTGTACAATGCATGTGGATTTATTACTACATGCTGTGTGTGTGTGTGTGTGTGTGTGTGTGTGTGTGTGTGTGTGTGTGTGTGTGTGTGTGTATATATATATATATATATATATATATATATATATATATATATATATATATATATATATATATATATATATATATATATATATACTGTTCATATATCGCTATTTGCTATTGCACATGTGCAGTGTACTTGAACTGAGTGTAAATAGAAGGATGGCTTTTTGACATTTAATCCTCTGTGTCGTCGCCGGCCGATGCACTCTACATACTGTATTCAGGGTGTGGTGAGAGGACACGCTGGTATTTTAGGAGTTCTTGGCTTGATGTGAACAAGTCAGTCTGGGTCATCAGTTTGGGTCAAAACGTAGACAATGATAGACGACGATAGATCAGAGCAGAGTACGCTAGGTGGAGTTATCTCCATCTGCTGTGTTCTACTGTATTGAAGGTAATAATAATAATAATAATAAAGGAATAAAATATTAAGGTAGAAAAATTGGCAATAGACAATTTAGCTTAAGAATGAACAAAAAGAACATTTGCGCAAGATACCAAAAAAAAAAATTACAATAAAAATAAAAAATACCAAGAAAAAGAATCCTAAAATAAACCAGAACATTTTGTTAATATACAATGAACCTCGACATTATCAATAAAATAAACATACAAAATGACAATAAAAAAATAACCCTGAAAATGCAGCTGCAGGGATAGTCTACTGTAGTCGGCATGCTGTATGTTCTCTTCTTGTTGTTTGGATGTCAAAGAAAAGTTGTTTGTGGAAAAATGAATGAATGCTAAACGGACTGAATTAGTGTGTAGTATGTACGAGTGCTTTTCTCCTCTTGCGACCACTCCAAGCACTGCACACGACATGCCTCACATTACTGTACATTTACAGTAACGTGTTAATGATATTACTTTCCCCAGTAACGAGTAGTGTAACAAATTACTAATACAATTTCAGTAATAATATTACCCCCCAAAGTAATCACTCGTTACTAGGGTTGGGCCGATCACATCATAGTTGTAATCGAATTCTTATCCGTAAAATGTACCTCGATAGCGGAAGTTGCCTAAAAAGCAGTAAAAAGAGCTGCTCGCTTTAATTGTGGAAAAAAATAAAATAAAATAATGTTATTTTAGCTGATATCGGTGATGGGATTTATTGAAATGGAACTCTTTGACAAATTAGGAAAGAATGTGGTTCCTGGGTTTTTCTATTTCGATCGTTAAAGTACCAACTTTGAAGACTGAAAAGGAGGAAAAAAAAAAAAAGTATAATATACATTTCGCAGACGCTTTCATCCAAAGCGACTTACAATTGCAAACACAGATTGACGCAGCCATCAGGAGCAATTAGGGGTTCGGTGTCTTGCTCAAGGACACTACAGCATGCTAGCAGGAGGAGCCTGGGATCGAACCGGCAACCTATGGATTTCTAGACGACCAGCTCTACCTCCTGAGCTTGGTTGTTGATAAGATAGTGAAGCTGTAACATCTCCTCAGAAAAGCCCCTGGTAGCAAAACTATAAATCTGTTTTGGTGTTTATTTATTTTATTTTTAAGATCAAAAGCCCAGTTTGGAGATTGCCTGGGTGGGTTAAGGCTACCAGCCCCACTTCCCCTCCAACAAACCACTGAAGGCAATTACTCTTTTAATATTTAACTGAGCCAGTGTAGCAGAGAAACAGATTGTGCGTCATATTTGTTTGGTTTCGTTTGGAACGCCTGGTGATGAAATGCATTATTTATGGGGTGAATTGGATGAACGAGGCGGGCAGACTTTTCCGACTGGCGTTAGCGCTCCTGTTCATTTACAGGGCCGCCTCCTCTTCGTCAATTAGGCGTCGGCTCGGTCGCTATTTTTTAATGTGACACCGCGTGGCCGATGCATCCCGGGGCCTCGTCCGCACGTATATGGATATTTATAAAAACGCCGCAAGGCCTGCTCCTAAAGCTTCCTTTCCAGGTCCTAAAACCATGTTTTCGTGTAGGGGGGGCCAGGACACAGAGAAAACACTCGGTTTTCCGACATATCCCGACATGTGTGGCCGGGGCCTCAGAGTCCTTGTGCCCAACGGTTAAAAACTTCTTCTCAGATCTCCCGCTCCTCCTTAACGTCCGCCCGTGTCAGATACACCATCAGGCTGGACTCGGACGCGGAGCAGTACGGCGGCCACGGACGACTGGACCACGCCACCCAGTTCTTCACCGAGCCGCGGGCCTTCAACGGCCGCCCCAACTCCGTGCAGGTGAGTTCCAATGTGAAACATCTTGTGTTGTTTCAACGTGGGCTCAGGACAATCTGCCTTTCTGCAAAATACACTGGAAATAAATCATCAAATTCAGTGATTATGATGGAGTCGTTGGATCAACTTGAAGAAAGGGGTTTGTGTTGGCAAAGGTATTCCCACCTTACAATTGACAACATGATATCTAAGTTCTGAGTTGAGAAAACCAAAGATGTTTGCATTCCACCAGCTTCTTCCTTTCCACAATACGTGTGTGCACTGGACTTGCTCTTTCCGAGCTGTTGAAGTAACAGCGCAGCACTGCAGCTGCCTGCTTCCCAACCACTGTGTTCTTACTCCCATTTTCATTTCAATGTTTACATTTTTCTGCTTGTCAAAGTCAGCACATTCACACATGCAGTTCCTTAAAAAAAAAAATTTTTAATTGCATTGATGTGGTTGGGATCGGCAAACAGGGAATCTGCGGATCATTAAAAACCGGAAAGGTATTCAACGGATTTATCAGAAATTAAGACGTTAAATTGGATTGGATTGGAAGTCTCAAGTAAATGCCCTAGGTCTTCAGTTATTTGCTTTTTGGGTCAACGAGGCTGGAGAAGAGGTTTTGTGACTGGTGTTTCACCAGGCCTGGCAAGTGCTTTGCGTTTGAAAGCTCTAAAGAGGAGAAAGGAAAAGACCGTTTTTTGGGGTTTAGATCTAAATCCGTCGTGTTGTGGAGCTCCGATGTTGTCGCTGGAAGGGCGCGGCGAAGGGAACCCAGTGGCGTTTGTCGTCCAGCTCGGACTCTAACGTGGGGAGGTGTTCAGACGGATGGTCGGAGGGGAAGGACTTGTGGTCGCGTCCCGTCACGGGAAGCGGCCGCCGAGCGCGACGTGTAGAAGCCGAGCCGCGGGCGTCGGCGCTGTCACGTCCCGCACGGAGGCCACCAAACATATGGCGGCAATGAAAAGTGCAGCACTAAGACCGTGTCCCGGTTACACAGCAGCCACATCTCCATCCCCGAGCTCAAGGCTTTTTATTCTTTAAGGCCACATGCGACACTGTAGTGTGTGTGTGTGTGTGTGTGTGTGTGTGTGTGTGTGTGTGTGTGTGTGTGTGTGTGTGTGTGTGTGTGTGTGTGTGTGTGTGTGTTTCCCCATCAGGATTGACATTAAACACAGACGCCTGATACAAGCGTCACTGGGTTGAATATTCGGATTCTGTATTTTTTGGATGTGATTGTGGCTTTAAAAAACTCTTGAATGGACACCTGCAGACACAGAGGTGGTGGTGGATGGAGGAGGAAGGTAAACATCTGCCGTGTGGATGGCAGGGAAAAGTACCATAATGTGCAGTTTGGGCTGAAGAATTCATGTCTGTTCTGTTCTTCTTTTGAGTTTGTGATTTGGACTCTGGTGCAGAGGACGTTCCCGGTTTTAGCGTTTAACTCATTGTGGTCGATCACAAATGCCCCCGTGCAGCCCTGACTCCCATCCCTCCGTCTGAACCTCCGCTCTGGATTCACTGCTTGTCCTTTGCTTGACTTGCCTGACGTATGCGTGCGCGTGCGTTAGGAGCAGCCCCTCCTACCTCCGTTGGCGCCGTGGCAGCGTCGGATCGCTGTTTGGGGAGGAGAGCGCTCCAGGCTGACGCCGCCAAATAGCTCGTCCTTGAAATATAGAAGGAAGCGCTGATATGCATTTCAAGTGCGCCGCTCCAGGACCTGCATTTCTTCCCAGGTGTAATTTATTTTTCCTTGATGAAAATGCCAAAAGGCAATGAGATGTTTATAAATAAGGTCAGGGATAAATTAGCGGGGATTAGCGTGGAGACCCCAACAGCCGGAGCACAATTAGTCGGACAGGACAGTTGAAGAGGGTGGAGCGCTGTGCCGAGCTGCAATCTCCTTCCCGTCTTTCTTCACTTCATTGAGCGGAATAATGTGGAGTCTGGAGGCGACGTGTCGCTGCGGCTGCAGCTAAATTGACACAAACACCTAATGAGGTGTTTGTCAAAGTGAACTCGGCGTGAACCTCCTCAGATCAATAGCGAGAGCCCCGCCACCGCCGCCGTCGTCGATGTAAAAGGAACAAGCCTCTGTATTCAGAGCTGGAGGTGCCGCTTCCTTTACACCTTCCAAACCCTCCTCGCGCCGCTATTACACAATTAGGGGCATTAATCCGCCGTTATTTGAGAATCCGTCGACCCCGGTTTAAGGAAAACTCTTTGGCTCCCGTTCAAACGGTGATTCGCCTCCACATTAATTCGGCTTTCGTCATTTACAGGGGGCTGGAATTCCACATTCTCTTAAATCTTCTCTCAATCTTTTACTAATTCAAACAGCGCTGCTCCACCGCGTCCCCGTCGGCCAAAATGTGAAGTTTAGTTAACGAGTTGTCTGCTAATGTCGGCGCCACCAGGGAATGGTGGGAAATGAAAGGGCGCTGGAGAAGGATGGAGCAGCTGAAAGGCGGAGGCTGGGAACCGGCCGCTCCGGTTCGGGCTCGGTGGCAGATATTGCACGGGGGCGTTGGAGTCTTGCACCGAGCGGCCGCCGCTCCTCCCCCCGCCCACCTGGACGTGACGGGAATAATTAGGAAGAGTCTCGGCGGGGACTCCAAGGAAAAAAAAAAAAAAAAAAGGTGCCCGGCCCCGGCCATGTTTTATTTAACATCTGTTGCTTTTGAAGTCGGCGTCAACTCGTGAACCTCTCTTCTCTTTTTAATGGCTGTTCTTACCGGCTTAGTATTCTGGGATGGAAAATCCTCTGAGAAAGTGTCACTTACCGCAGTTCTGATGCACTCCGTCTGACTGTTCCACACCTGGAGTCGGGTTTTCTGCAGTCTAATGGAAAGCATTAAAATTCATCATGTATCTATATTTGTATGTAATCTCTGCCAGGTTATGCGCTGCTTCTTGTGTATAATACATCTGTAGCTTCAACTTTGTGCATAATACATGCCAGGCATATGAAGTGGTCGCTGAAAAGTTTTCAATATGCATTTAATAACAGATATATCCTTCTGCATTTGCCAGCCTCCATTACCTGCTACGTGACCCACGTAGCGAGCAGCAAAGCCGCCTATGAATGTTCAAACAAGTCATATTGAGGGACAACAAAAACGATATATATGTAGCTCGGCGACTTTCAATGTCGCCACAAGCCATGTGCGATGCCGAGCGTCGGCCGGAGTGGTGTAAAGCGCGCCGCCATTGGACTCAGGGGCAGTGGGAGTCTGGGGTCCGGCCTCTGATGGAGGATGCCCGGAGAAGGCCACACCTACCCGAAGGCGTCCTGCCAACCGTGACGTCGGGGGGGCGCCCGAATGGGAGCAAAGCCCCGCAGCCATGTTCCACAACCTAGTGGAAAGCCTTCCTAGAAGAGTGTTGGGGGAGATATCTAAACACCATAAGATTAATTATAAATAATACGATTAATTTATGAGATTAATTATAATAACTGAGATAATGTGGTCACATCGGCCGGTCGTATTAATCCTGCGTATGGATTATGGAAAATAGGATCTGATCACGTTCTGCCCTGTTTGATCGCGGCCTCACGCATCGAGCTGCGTATCGATTTAAAAAGTTCCATACCGAAACTTTGGCTTCAATAATGCTTCAGTAACAGCTTTAAAAACAGCACTTTTCACCCATTTGTAGGAAACTATATACAACACTTTTTTTTTCATCAATTAATTTAATCTGAAAATCCAATCACCCGAAAACATTTCACAATTAGACCAGACACTGGAGGTCCTATGACTGACAATTTACTGAAAATGAAGGGGTAGAAAAGATGGGAGAATATTTCTTATTGATATAGGACTTAAGCTGCATTTCACATTTGCACATGTCCTATGACCTGAATTTAATTTTTCAGTGATTTAGCCATTAATTTTCACCATCGTGAAATCTCATGAAATTAGATTTTTCTATTTGAATTTTAAATCATTAAACTTTGTGAAGCCGGTGTTTTGGCCGATTTTCCACTTTAATAATTAATGCAAAAAAATGCATTTGATTAAAAGGTGCAGTGTGTAGAATTTAGTGGCATCTAGTGGTGAGGTTGCAGTTCGCAACCAACTGACTACCCTCCTTATGGCTGTGCCACTCGCGAAATACGCTCAAGTCGCTCTCTAGATCAAGCGGTTGGTTTGGCCATTCCCGGCTACCATAGAAACATGGCGGCGCAACATGACGGCCTGCGTGAAGCGTACCTGCTCCCTATGTAGATAAAAACACCTCATTCTAAGGTAACAAAAAAACACAATTAATTAAAACATTGTTATGAATATTATTTTCCATTTTCTCCAAAAATTCAACACACTGCACATTAAAAGAAAAAAGAAAAACGTGAACCTTTTTTCCATTTAAGTTCAAATTGTTTTGCCTCAAAACTTTTTAGGGCGTCCCTGTAAAACATCCCTCTTAATGACGAGGAAGTTCTACGACACGCTGAAGAGATAAACAACTTCATTATTTAGACTCAAACTGAAAGTCGATGATGACAGAGCTGATTCCTGACTGGTTTCATCATGTCTGCATCACGGTGATGAAAGCTTTGTCTCTTTTTGGGGATACAGCTCTTCACCAGTGACTCTGAAAGGATTTGCTCCATTTGTTTCCAACTCTTGGTTTGATTTCATGGGCGTAGGGAGTCAGGGTCGGCTCGGCGCAGAGTCGTGAACGCAGTTCTCTCAAGAAGCATTTAATGCTGTCACTCCTGTCATCTCTTATTTGGGAAGATTCAATACAAATGATTCCAAAATGTCTCCACTCTTTGTTCACCTTGATTTGAATTCCCTGTCTCCGTTCTCTGTTTGCCAGGAGAACATTCACTGCATGGCTTGAGGCTTTTTTTGGCCCCTTTTGGTTGAGTTGAGTTCAGGCTGTGACTCCCTGCAGTTACAGAGTCGTGAACCAATGACTCGTTCGTGACTGGACTCATTCGTTGAAAAGGTTTGTTGGTGAGTGTCGCATCAGGGGAGGAGGCCCACACTCATCACTAATGATCCAAACACGACGTGGACACTGAGACAAGAGAAATCAGTCGGGCGTGGAGACATGATCGATGATCAGTCGGATGAGCTTCTCTGCTGTTCCAGTGGGATGTTCATCACAGATCCTGATCCAAGCTCTTTTAACATTTCATCCATAGGACCAACGTCCCTTTGTGAAAGTTACTAGGGCTTATATTTGAGTTCCTAGTTGCTATTAGTTCAGTACAAGTACTTGTTCATTGGTGACTAGTGCCTTTTCCCATTGATACTAGTAACATGTTTGGTTTCACCAGGAACAGTGTATTTTTTACCCATCATGAGAAATGACCAAACAAAACAACTTGTTGATAGTTTAATTTAAATCAGAATAGTTATACTCGTAACAGTGGGGAATAGATACTAGTAACAGTGGAAACAGATACTAGTAACAGTGGAAACAGATACTAGTAACAGTGGAAACAGATACTAGTAACAATGGGAACAGATATTAGTAACAATGGAAACAGATACTAGTAACAATGGAAACAGATACTAGTAACAATGGAAACAGATACTAGTAACAATGGAAACAGATACTAGTAACAATGGAAACAGATGGAAACAGATACTAGTAACAATGGGAGTAGATACTATAGGGATGGGATATCTGAAACACGGAGCCCCATAGGATTCAATGACAAAATTGTCACAATAGATACTAATAACAATTTTAATAGTTACTTGTATCTAATAAACAAGTACTAGTACCTAATACATTTTGAATAGTGAAACTAAAATAGTTACTAGTAACTGTTGCAATGGCAACTAGTAATTAAAATATCAGTACTAGTAAGTGTAATGAAGTGACTGGTCCTATAGATCACATGTTAGAGCAGTTTCTCTTCCTGGTCAGGAGCTCAAGGTCGTCCGTTCTGTCGGAGGTAAAGGTTGTTAACGTGTTGCGGGTTCGACTCCCAGCTGCCAGGTGGACAGGGACCTCCTTGGAGAGGGAAGAAGACACATCCTGCCACCGTGAGGCCAAACCCTTCAATCAATTTGTTTTAGACTTTATTGTATTTTTTATAAATATTTTTTTCAGAGCGTATAAAATTGTCAGAAGGTCGTACAAAAATAAAGAAATGTATATTATGTGTATGTAGGCGTACAGACAGTACATACAGGTACACAAAGCCCAAATGTTTACTTTTTATTGAATCATAACAACTAAAACAAAACGTTTAGGAAGCAATGTGCATATTATTATAATACTGATAATAATACAGATCAAATACTTCACAGAAAGACAGTTCAGTGAATATGTGGGATAAAGGCGTCTCCTGCTGCTCAACCTTGTTTTGCTGTAACCGCCGCTCAGACCGTCTTACTCGGCCGCCGCCAAATTCCCTCCGTCCAGAATTCCACATTTATTTTGTGCCACGGAGCCGATATCCAGGAAGGATGGAGCCCGTGGAGGGTGGAGGTGAAGCGCTTTGTTCTCCTCCGCCCAGAGGCTCTTCTACTTTTGTCTTGGAGTTTGTGGCATTGATCAGGAAAATGTGTTTTACTGCTCCAGCGACTTGGGCTTCAGTGTTCTGTGGCGACGCCGCCCAGTTGAAGCCTGCAGTGAACAAACAAACAAACAAACACACACACAAACACAGACAAACAAACAAACACACAAACACACACACACAGACACAAACAAACAAACAAACAAACACACACAAACACACACACAAACAGACACACAAACAAACAAACAAACAAACACACTCCTCTTTATTTCAACGGTTGTTTGGTTCCTACTCCTCCAAATGTTTGGATTTGATCGTTTACTTGTCGCTTTTAAACTCATGTTGTTGTTGTTGTTTCTATTTTTGCTTTTCATTTGACCTTGAGCTGATCACATGACTGTCTAGGGGTCACATGCAGCACGGTCCAGACACAACCTTCTGTTTTGAAGTGACGTCATGAAGCAGCTGCTCCTCCTCCTCCTCCTCCTCCTCCTCCTCCTCTTGAAACTTTCGACACTTTTCCTTTTCTCTGGATTTGAACTTGCTGTGCTGCCCCCTGCAGGTGGCAGCACAGCAAGCAGCTTCCTTCCTTCACTCACTTCCTCCAGACACACTCACTTTTCCCTTCCTCTGCCTCCTCCTCTTCCTCCTTCCTTCCTCCTCCATCTCCTCTTCCTCCTCCTTCCTCCTTCCTTCCTCTTCCTCCTCCTTCCTCCTCCTCCTTCCTCTTCCTCCTCTTCCTCCTCCTTCCTCCTCCTTCCTTCCTCCTCCACCTCCTCTTCCTTCTCCTTCCTCCTCCTCCTCTTCCTTCCTCTTCCTTCCTCTTCCTCCTCCTTCCTTCCTTCCTCCTCCCCCTCCTCTTCCTCCTTCCTCTTCCTCCTCCTTCCTTCCTTCCTCCTCCCCCTCCTCTTCCTCCTTCCTCTTCCTCCTCTTCCTCCTCCTTCCTTCCTTCCTCCTCCCCCTCCTCTTCCTCCTTCCTCTTCCTCCTCCTTCCTTCTTCCTCCACCTCCTCTTCCTCCTCCTTCCTTCCTCCTCCACCTCCTCCTCCTCTTCCTTCCCCCTCCTCTTCCTCCTCCTTCCTCCTCCTCCTCCACCTCCTCCTTCCTCCTCCTCCTCTTCCTTCCTCCTCCTCTTCCTCCTTCCTCCTCCTCCTCTTCCTCCTCCTGCTCTTTATTTGACAAAGTCAACACTCGGTTGTGAGATGTGATTGGTGCAGCTCTGATGGATGAAAGCTGAATATTCCTTCATCTCTTCAACCGTGTGACTCCAGAGCATCTTTACCATCATCAGTCTCCCATCGTCGTCTCAATTCCTGGCGATTTTCTCTCCCTCCCTCTGTCTCTCTCTCTCCCTCTGTCTCTCTCTCTCCCTCTGTCTCTCTCTCTCCCTCTGTCTCTCTGTCTCTCTCTGTCTCTCTCTCCCTCTGTCTCTCTCTCTTCCAGGTCTACATTCCCTGCAGAACAGCCATTGTCCTGGCCAACGAGGAGATAGATTACAGTTATTAGCGGCTGATTGTGTCCGTCGGCTCCGGGATCAGAAATGGATTCCAGCGTTAACAACCAGCCCTCGTGGTCGACCTGCCAACCCCAGCGCCGCCTGCGCCGCCTGCGCCCAAACCCAGTTTTGTGTTTTTTAAGACTTCCTCTTTTTTTTATTTTTTTTTATTTTTATTTTTTGTTGCGCTTGTGTCCAAACACCATCTGCGACCCCTGAAACTGGTTAATTTGGGAGGCGTCCAGCTCGCCCACTAGCCGCTCCACGGTGGGAGTGGGAGCCACGCGGAGCCCTCCACCACCGGCCAGCCGCCATTTACAGGCTCTGCTGCGCCTGGCAACCCATCTCAAACACCGCGCACACGCTTACACACTTACACGCACACGATTCCCATGTGAGGACAGATTTTTAGAGAGAGAGAGAGAGAGATTTGTGATGGGGGAAAAAAAAAAGAAATTTTATCGGCAATTATCAGTGTTGTTAAATGTCGATAATGTAAAGTTGTCTTAGACACGGAAAATATGTGTTGCAGCATTTCACTTAAAAATGTATGGTTTTCAGTTTTCTGAATTTATTCCACCTGAAGGTGCATTTACAGGTACGAGGAATTTATCCTGCTGAGGATGAGTGTGTTTCTACAGATAAGCATAAACGAGCTAAAATAGTCGTGAAAAAATAATTATAGAATAAAAAGTCAAGTTAAAATAAAATGAAATTGCCAAATATGCACAAATAGTCGAAAAATACGAAGCAGGAATAAGTCAAATAGATTAAAAATATATATAAATGTGATTCTATGCACAAATAACAGTAATAATAATAATTGCAGGTATTATTGCTGGTAATGCATCAGTGTTAGTTCACGCCTCGGGGGCGTTAAAGGGACGATCAAGATTTGCACAATTTGCACAAAGTAATGATCCACTTTGACTGGTTGTGCTCAGCCGTAGCTGCCTAATCCGGTTGCAGCGTCATTTTAAACACGTTCATGTGTTCATCCACAAGCCGCTCATGAAGCCGCAGACTGGGAGCTGAGGAGGTTGCACGAAACATCTCCCACTGAGTAGGAACGCGTTGCGATCTCACCCGTCGCGGAGCGGCTCGGGCTGCGTCTGGCATAAGATTTTTTTTTTAGGTCATATTCTACATTTCCGTAGTCGGCGGCAAACAAAATTGCACAATAGTGAAGATGATCAGTCTCGCAGGGAGTCTGCTTCTGTCGTTATCAGTTATCTGATCACTTATAGATATTACACAGATATTATATTACTCCTGTTGGGAGCGCGGTGACACCTCGCTCGTTAGGGGAACGTTCCCGAGACGACGACGTTCCGATAAAAAACACAGATGGTGTCGATAAAAGCCACCTGCAGCTCTTCCAATTATCCGCCGCCGCCGCCGCCCGACGCGTTGCCGTGGCACCAGAGGAAACTTGAAGAGAGCGAGAGGCAACTCTACCGAAATCTCAGCAACGAGACGGGGAAGGCGTCCGTGTAATTATTTCAACTGGGCTCTGTGTTGGTTTACTTCCTGCTTCCATGGGTCCCAGCCGAGGCACAAACGACTCGAGTGGTTCAAAACCACTAATTGGACAGTTCTCCGCCACCTCTTAATGTGTCCTTTCATTCATCCATTAACCCATGTATTCATCAATTCATTCATTCATTTGTCAGTCCATTCAGTTATTCATCCATCCATTTATCCCTTCATTAATTAATCTATTCATCAATTCATTTGTCCATTCATCCATTCATTCACACCCTTTATTTCCAGGCTCACAGGGCACAAGGCAGAAACAGCACAGGAAGCTAAAACCAGCTCCACTGTGGTTCAGGTTGGGCCGATGCCCTTGAGCAAGGCATTGTTCACCAGCTGGAGGTCAAATTTCTAAATGAGGCAGAATGGATCACGATGGGTGGAGCTATGTGTGGCCGACTGGGCATCACCCAAGGAATCCACGGACGCAAGAACTGTGTTTCAAGGGTTTGGGAAAATGTAGTACCTGTCTCTCAAGGTTGGTGTCCGTGGGTTTTACGGTTTCTGAGCACCAGGCACCTTCAGCAGAGAATAATAATAATATTAATAATAATGATACTGATACTGACTAATAATTATGACAATAGTAATGATAATGAATGATAATAATAATAATAATTAATAAATATAGCTGCAGGCAGTGATGCATGGGTCCAGTTTAGTCTGCGTGTGACCATGTGACGTTTGTGACGTTTGTGACCAAACGATGTACAAGCCCCATTTGCATTTCTAAAGAATTGATTTAGGTTGATGTTATAATTAAATACAAGATGACACAGAACCAAATGAATGCTCTGTAATGGCTACACCCTCATTTTATAACGGCAACAAATCTGGCTTTGACAGAAATATAACGTTTATTGTAGACGACTAATGATTTGGAAGTTGGCTTTAGAACTAAGGACTTATACAAATGTGCCTTCGGGTTGGACCCCCTAAAAATAATAATATTAACAATAATAACATTCACAATCTGCATAAAAACAATAGGTTTTTCGGCACTTTGTGCTGGACCCCTGTTAATAACTAAAGAATGCTCTCTCTCCAGGTGGAAGGAAGGGTCACTTTGCATACTTTTGACTTTGAGTTCTTTGCGATGAACAGAGTTGGTTCATCACTTCACCTCCTGGATGATGTGTTCCCAGTGAAACACTGTTCTGTGACGTGCACAAACTGTATTAGATTACTCATAATAACAGTAATAATCATCATAATTAAAGCACTGTAAAACAATACAAAACACGGTCTCTGTCTCAATGTGTGGGTGAGCCTGGTTTTTGAGGATTTTAATATTTTTTGGTTCCTCCGACATAAACAACTGTTGATGTTCGTGAACCTGCAGAGTCTGAAGTCAGTGTAAAGCGGCAGAACAACAAAACCTTTGGAAGGAACCGCACTACACCACACTAAATGCATTCAACTTCGAAAAACTGCTTTCATTCGTGAAACTCATGTTTTTGGTGTTTTATTCAGATGCACGAGTTGGGAATATCCCAAAAATATATGTAGGTTTATAGCAAATTAAAGCTTTTTTTTTAAGGAGGTTTTTCTTCCCCGAGAGGGTTTCACTGTCCCACATTAAGCAGCGGGAGAAAGAGGACGAACGCCCGTTTGCAGATCTCAGGCAGTAAAAAAAGAAACGCTACCGCGAGGTCACGCTGCCGGGCTTTGGAAGGACTCTGCAAAGACTAAAATCCAGGCAACGAGGAGCGTGACACATTTAAATGACTCCTTAATGATGGGTGGAGCTCATGCGTACTGGGGACTACAGCGCCCGGGGACCGACACTATCACACACAGTGAAAGGGTTTGAGTCGTGGGACCCGCTCCCGTCTGGCTGGGGGGCCCCGCTGGACGAGGCCCCTGAGCAGTGTTCACACAATTGGCCCCCGAAAGCCGAAGATTTGGTCCGGGGCCTCGAGGGTGAACCTCCGCTCTGTTCCTCTAGGGGGAGGGGAGGGGGGGCGTTCTTCAATTTGCCAAAACATCCTTAAACTAGTTTGATCGCCGTCCGCATTTAGGTTAAAAAGAATGGAATCATATCGAAGGACAATCATGAGGACGGTCACGTTGACCTATTTTTACGAGGGATTTAATTCTGTGAGATGATTAAATCTTCCGTCAGATTTCGGAGTAAAAGTTCTTTCCGTCTCGTCCTCTTATCGCGGGCGGAGCAAAATGTTTTCCCGACCCGGCGCTTCTCGCCCAATCGACGCCTCGTAGCGGCAAACTGGAGGAGGGTCGACGGCGTCAGCGCGGGTTCGGATCCCACCGCCCTGAAAGTGGAGCGTGCACAGATTATAATTAAAAATATATATATTAAAAAATAAAATAGCAGAAAAGAGTTATACAGTAAATAAATTGATTAATTCGAAAAAAATACAATTGAAATAAAGAAACATTTCAAATAATTTTAAGAACATTTTTTAAAAGATAAAAAATAAACAGGTAAAGAAAATGTTTCCAATAAAAACACAAAGTTAAACATGAAAGAATTTTCCTGCAGAGATTGAAAGCAGCCCAGTAGGAGCGGACGGACTGATCAGCTGTTTTAGGCCGAGAGGAGGATCCCAACGACCACGATGGAAGACGGAAGCAGAGGAAGAGGAAAATGATATTATCAGGGACGGTCGGAAGCAAACAAAACAAAACAAACAAACAACAGCAAATAGGAAAATAAGACGCAAAACGAAACGACCAAATAAAAAACACGTTAACTCCGCCTGCAACGACAAGGATCGTCGCTGTTTTTATTTTCATGATTTTCTTAATGTTCAAGTTGAAGAACGATTCCATTTACTACATTTTGCAGAAGTAACATAAACAACGCACAGGGAAAGATGAACCACGGAACAATGAACCTGGGAATCCCATAATGAAATAAAAGAAAAACAGGAACTTCTATTTTGAAATTGAAAGGAAACAAACAAACAACAAATGGAATAAAACGCATCAAAACAAATGAAACAAACAAACAAAACAAAAAACTAACAAAGACAAACAGACAAACAAACAAAATAACTAAACAAACAAATGAGACAAAGTAAACAAAATAAAAGAAAAAAAACAAACAAACGAGACAAAAAAAACGAAAAAAAATAACAAAACAAACAAAAACTAAAAAACGAACAAAACAAACAAAAACTAACAAAACAAACAAAACAAAACAAACAAAAACTAAAAAAACTAACAAAACAAACAAAACAAAACAAACAAAAACTAACAAAACAAACAAAAACTAAAAAAAACAAACA
>NC_137197.1:3256564-3304064 GCF_960531495.2 Zeus faber
CTGTGCACGGTGGTTCTGGTTGATTCTAACACAGGGAAGAAAAAAAAGAACTGGAATCAAATTCAAGAATTCTGAAAAGGTGGGGGCACCGCACGTGCTCGGCCGGGCAGATCGGTTCGCCCGCGCCAGTCAGTGTGAAACGAACCCCGACGCGTCGTGAAGTTGCACCTTCTCACCCGGCGCCAGCACCAGGGTTACGTCCTGCGAGAACAGGCGTTGGAAAACAACACTGACTTTAAGTCCGTTGTGATGTAAGTCACATTTCAGTGACGTGCTGAGAACAGCAGAGGAGATGGAAGGTCGTGACTCTGACGGAACATTCCTTCATAAAGACTCGTCAACAATTCATTTATTTATATCCCGGAGAGGGAGAGAGAGAGAGAGAGACGCTGCAACTGGCCATGTTTTTGGGTTCCTACCTTTTCCAAACGACATCCTGTCAGGACCAGATTCCCTAAAACAATGAACAGGAAATAAATAAAATCGTTCGACCGCGTTTGGGGAGATTTTACTCTCGTGTTGATTAATACTGCTTATGCATAACGATGCTTGTTGTAGTTTTTCAGTTAGTCTGAACCACCGGGTGTTTTGTGACATGAAGTACATTTACATTAGATGTACGCATTGATCCAAAGCGACTTACATGAGAAACATTCAAAGCAGACGTGGAGCGTTGGAGCAACCTGCAGTTTAAATGCCACAGCACCTGTTTGTCAATTCAACCACATACCAGTGCAAGATACTGTAAGGAATCACAATGAAAGGTGTGTTATTTGTCATTTTATTATTTTTTTTGGTATTCATGGTATGTTCAGTGCAATATGATACTGTAAGTACTCATATATTGTTAGTGCGTGATGTCAAAATAACAACTTAAAACTAGAAAACAATATCATCAACTCATAGGTTGTTCGTGCATTACTACGTTCAGTACTTTTCCCACTGGGTTCTGTGTCTGTACATCAAATTACACACGTGGCATATTTAAAACACGTACAGTGGTTTGACAGAAAGACGGGACAATTTGGGGTCGGGGGGGGAAACGGCGTTCCCTTTTCACCAGGACGCGAGGGGCCGCGCCGTGACGCGGGAGTCGCAGAACAGCCAAAGGTATTCCGATTTATTGACCAAAAACATATAAACACCTTCAGGACGGGTTGAAAAATCAGAGTGCAGGGGGAAAGACTTAAAGTAAGTGACGTGGGATCCAACCAAGAATGTCAAAATAACCTAAACCGTGGCATTTGGTTTTTGAACCAATGTTGCAGTTTGTGTAGGAATCTTTGCGAACCTTATTCAAGAGGCCACATTTACTGGGTTGAATAGACGTGACGTGGGATATACTGTTCATATTATGACTTATTCAGCTGAAACATTTTGCCCGTGTTGGGGCTTCTTCTGTTGTGTGCGTTGCTTTGCTCTGGCTTTTAAACGTTTGCGTATTATAATGTGGAATGTAATTGGATTTTTCTGACTCGCAGGAATAAAGTTTGGCAAACGTTAAAACTGCTGAGCGGTTTAGCGGTTGCCGTCGGGTGTGTCCGGCAGAACTGATAATCTCCAGGCCTCCGTCCACCAGTTTGAAATCCTTCAGAGGGTAGAGTGCTGCATGAAGACGCCTGTTGTGAAGCTGATTAATGTCATGAAGTAATGGGGACGCAGCGGCGCTGGGCTTGATGTAGGGCGACGATACGAACCCGTTTACACCAGGCATTAACATGCGTCTTTGGTGATCTGATCACAAGCGGACGGCTCTAATGCCGAGTGCAAACGCCCACAAGGCCTCCTCGATGTGGTTTGAGATCCGATGGCTCTGACCACATTGGGAGGTGGTCTGGGCCACATTCTATTAGCAGTGTAAACGCCAATGTGTCCTGGGCCACATTGAAGGACCGCCTACTCAGCTGACGCCCTTTAAGAGGAAGCAGGTACCCGTCGCGCGCCAACGGCGTCATATTAAAGTCTGGTCGGGAAATTGACGGTTTTTACTAAATTCCTAATTCCTGCCAAAGTCCCATAGCAACAGGGAGATGTGCGTGACGCGGCAGGGGACACACAGGGTCACACATTCATCACGCAGTGATCGGTACGACAGCACCTTTACTCAGTTGTGTTTAGAATAGTTTCATACAAGTAGGAAACAAACAGAAATAAATGAATCCAAAATAAAAAAAAACCTTCATTTGTGAGACATCGTAACCGAAACACGCAGTTGACCGGAGATCGCTTCCTCTCCATAACACACGGGACGGTCCCTTAACTCAATGGTGTTTAAAAAATTGTGAAACGACAAATGGATAAAATGAATAAATCTGTCTACAGCTCTGTCTAGAGGAGGAAAGCAACTCAGCTGCAATCCTCTGAGTTACCTTCACGTTTTTAATTTGACAAACAAGTGATGAAACCAAGAAACTAAATAAATCTGAGCCTGAAACATGTTCTGTGCACGGCACACACACAGCACCAAAACTTCAGTCTGTATTGTTTTGATTTTGCGCCAATGTCTTTGCAAGCGGAAATGATGTTGTGTTGGTCTGCACACGGAGCGGGGGGGGGGGGTGAGATCCCATCACAAGTGGCCACTGAGACGCATGTGGACACGCATTGTGATGCCGGGTGTGAACAGACGGACAGAGCCGCCCTCTCGGGATCGGATCGCCCGAAACGCGTGTCAGTGCCGGGTGGAAACGGCGGCTGCGATGCCAAGCCGCTCCCAATGGAGACTATGGGATGTTTGTCCACCGCCATGTTGCTCTGGTACAGATGTGAAGGTCTGAGTCTGGGATGCTGAGAGGTGTCTGCCAAGGTGTTTTCTTCGTGCCCGGAGGGAAATGCAGCAGCAGATAACGGTGCAGTCCAAGATAAGAAACAACACACATGTAGAAATCTATCTACACAAGTTAAGCAGCGAGCCGGATTTGACAGGAAGCAGTTTAGTCCAGTTCCCATCTAGACAAGTGGCATCCAGCGCTAACCCCAGCCCAAAGAGTGGTATACACTGGCTCCTCCTGGCCTAAAAGACGTCAAGGTGTCCTTGAGCAAAACATCTAACCCAAACCCTCCTGGCACGCCGCCGGCAGCCTGGCGAGCGGCAGAATAAAAGGTGTTTAGTGTAAAGCTCTGAGTGGCTGTCTGTGCAGGGCATACGTGTGGTGTTGACGCACGTCCTTGCAAGGTCGACGCCCACGCCCGGGGTGTCCACAAGGCCGGACTCCCACCAGAACCGAGTCGCAGGTCGCGCGCCCCCAGTTTCACGGCCGTTCCTTCTCACGTGGCACACGTTGTTGGCACGCGGCCGCTTGTGTCACAACGGAACACGCAGATGTGCCGGCGGTTTCCCTTCACGTGTCTCCACGAGGTCCTCAAAGCGCCGCTTGCGCTCACTAGGGTGGAGCACGTGTTGAGTTTGGATTATCAGTCGGTTGCTTTTAAATGAGTGTCTTTTTAAATAAATCAGCTGAGATCTCTCCTTTGAACGAAGTATCAAATCACTTTTTCCTAAGTTCTTTGGAAAGTTGGGTCCATCAAATTCCTGCTTGCTTCGCGTCCTCTAACTCAAACTACATCCTGGTGGAGTTGGTGCTGCGTCCCTGTGGATTCGGGAGGTGTGGGCATCTGGAAAAACATGGCTCCTTTGTGTCCCTTTCCACAATGTACAGTATAAACAAACCCCGTGCCAGGACCTGTGGACCTTTTGCAGGGACATCACTCGCATAGTGAAGAGCGTGTGACTCGGTGGCATTCTAACCCCCCCCCGCGCCTGTAAGTCACCAGCCGCCGCCCAGCGCCGTGATTGGACGAGGGGAGGGTGGGGACCGTCTGCCCTCCCTCCCTGCACACAAGCACATTGTTTTTCCATGCCCTGTTCGTGTCCAGTGTTTTGATTGATGTCATCTGGGAACACGGCGCTGCCGTTGCTTCATCTGGTCGGAGGTGGAGTTCACACCCTGGACGGTGCAGGAGTCTGGCTCCGTGTGGTCTGCCTCAGTCCTCCCTTGAAAGGAAACTGGAGATCCTGCAAAACCTTCTACGTGAAACTCAGCTGTTTATGTTGTCGTGACCCAGACGCAGAATCCGGCGTTCTCAAACTCGGCAGACAAAACAAACTGGCTTTGGGTAAAAAGTTGTCTTAGATTGTGCTTTGCCTCTCACTGAAAGACGTTATGGGGACATTTTTGGCTTGTAGTTGCACTGTTGGAATCATTACAAGCCTCAGATGAGGGTCTGGCTGTTTAGTAAATGAATTAATAGTTATTTCTTAGTCAGTTCCTGCCCTTGAAATGCCTTTTGATTATTCATCAACAAAATTAAATATGTCAAAGCGGTTCAAAATTGGCTTAGGCATATCTCATATTCATGAATTGTCAGTTTTGGCTCCAGTGTGCGCTCTCCCCCATCGAGGAAGTGTTGAGGTGTAGTTTAAATGGGGCAGAGCTGAAGAAATAGTTTTATTGCCTTCGTCACAGCTGCTGTGTTGTCCTCGGGCCGCGGGACGCGTCAACGTTCTATTTGCGGCGCACCACCTGAATGGGTTGTGCACGCACCGCCTCAGACTGCTGCGTTCCGCCTTGACTGGCAACCACTGACTTTGCTGGCATCCTGAACGAGTCGCCTCACGGACGATGGCGAGCATCTCAGAGCGGGATCTTTAATTTGAGGGGAAAGGAGTGACGGCCGGACGCATTGGTGAAGAAAGAAGTGACTTTGGCGCAGTGGGGGGGGGGGGTTTATTGTGAGTGCTTTCCTGTTCATGCTCCTCTTTTCCACTGAATTCTGATGTGACTGAACTCCTCTACCTCGGAGGTGCTGCGGCACCGTTTAAAATGGCTGTTTGAGCAGGTTAAATATGGTTTGATAATCAGAATCAGAATCAGAAATACTTTAATAATCCCAGGGGGAAATTACTTGAACCAGAATAAGTGCATAAATGATTTTATTGAAATTAATTCCATGGTGATAATAACTTGGCGCTACGATGGCAAAACTCTGGTTTTCATCTGTTTGGGTTTCAACATGTCTTTATTCAAAATATTGAAGCTTTTGAAGTTGGTAGAAATATAAATCTTGGCTCTCAAGAATCTGAATCTGAATGGCTGCTTCATATCCAACTGAGGATCACGGAAATGAAATAATTCTTGTTTTTGCATGGCTTGCGGATGTATTGCGGAGGATATTTTTCAGTTGATTGTAATTGACCCTGATTAATTCCAAAGCGTCTTTTAACTTTGAGAAATGCCAGATACCCCGATGGATCTTCAGAACTTAGCTCCGTATGCATGAATCTACGCACGCGCATCGCATTCACAAAAGAAAAAAACACACCTCATCTCATAATTATAAGATCAGGATACATCCGCTTCTGTATGAATCCCTCTGTAATCCCATTTTAATAGGATTTAGAGGATCTGAGCGTTAAGTTGTGGGGGGCGGTGGGTTCACTCTCAGCCACCTTTCAGCGATTAATAATTTAGTAATCAGTCCGATTTCTTCCTGATCCAAAAGACATGGCCACACGACACTGTGCCTCTTGAACCTGAGTGACCTGACATACGCAGGGACTGAGACATCCTGCCATGTCATGCACCAGCAGAAAGTCTCACTCCGTTGCCATTTCTGAGCTTTGTTCTCCTGGTGTGACACCACTGAACAGAGGTTCGGGAGACTTTGACCTCCTTCCCGATCGATTCTGTTGTCCGAGGCGGTTACGTATCCTGAACCCGACTAGGTTTGACGGCGTAGTGCAAATATTAAAGAGATCGATAATTACAACACAGCAACCTCCTTTCTTTTGCAAATATTTACTTGGTTTTTTACTTATTTGTTTAATTAGTCACTTTCTCGCTGCTCCACATCACATATGGATGGATGGATGGATGGATAGGTGATGGATGGATGGATTGATGGGTGGATAGATGGTTGCATACTGTATTCATTCCTGGAGGTAAAAGCATCTCACATTAAAAACAATAAGCAAAAATAATATTCAAGTAATAGAATAATAATGGCAGTATACAATAAACCCCAACAATTGTGCTAAAAATAGAAAATTTGACAATATTCATTAAACTTAAAATTTAACTATTACAAATAAACCCAAAAACATAAGCATCGACCTTTGTGTCCACTATTCACTTTCCGACAAAAAGAGGAAGTGAGTTGTCCGTCTGTCGTCAGGTCTGAGAGCAGAATGGCTGTGCAATTTTAATATAGGAATTCTGTATCAAAATAGTCATAGGGGATTTTAGACTGTCAATCTACTGCGTACGGAGCAGCATTAACAGTGCCAGTGAAGTTCGGACGAGGGGATGCTGTTGATTTCTAAGTGAAACATGGGTTTGTGGAGCCCTTTGAGACTGCATTGGGATTAAGGGTTGTACTGTACATAGCCTTCAATCACAGCACAGTCTCAAAGGGCTTCACATGGAAATCAACAGCATTCCCTGCTCTGAAGCCCATCCAGGCAAGGAAAAACTCCCAGAAGGATGGGGCGGGGGGGTGCAGAGTGGGCAACATTAATAATTGATTGTGACAAATCATAGGTTAATGTACCTAGCCGGTGCACAGTGCCGCAGATAGACACCCCGAGAAGGGAGGGCCACCGGGCATGTCCGTGCGGTGCTGGTGGTGGTACTTTAGGGTTCTCACTGTGCTTGTACACAGGGAATAGTGGGATGGTTGGGGTTCTTGAGGTGGGTCTGGAAGAGGGTGGTTCACTGCTGAGCCTTCTGGTGGTGTAGTGGGTGATGCAATCCAACCAAACATTGGTGAAGGAGGGCGCCGGTGGTCCCAAATCGTGAAAAGCTTTTCGCAACTGAAGCCTTTGGCGCTGGAGGTTCTCTCTGTGTATGGATAATGTGTGAGGTTGTTTGGCTAGACTGTGTGTAGCCCCCTAAATATCTTTGTCACGGATGCTTATGAGTTAAAAATATCATGTTTGGGAATCCAGCTGCACCCAGTGACGTTGAAATATATGGTTATTTAAGGCACTATCTTGACGAAGGCGATAGTTTAATATTTCACACATAAATGACTTGCAGTACCACTGAATACAATAAACAATAACTGGTCAGGTAACAGCAGCTTAAATGATCCTGTTTTATTATGTATCGTAATTTCCCAGTGACCCCCAGAGCCCGAAAGCCCGTCCTGTGTCCGACCCCAGGAGGAGGATCTCGTTTCCCGTTCTTGGGAAGGCAGAGCGAGTGCCGGGATGATTCTGGCGACCTTGAAGGACGTGGGCAAGCAGCTCCTTCGGGTGAAGGTGGTGGACTGCAGTGCCGAGGACTCCCGTCTGTCCCGATGCCTCAATACCTTCGACCTGGTGGCCCTGGGCGTGGGCAGCACGCTGGGGGCCGGCGTCTACGTGCTGGCGGGCGCCGTGGCCCGGGACAACTCCGGACCCGCCATCGTCCTGTCCTTCCTCATCGCCGCCTTGGCCTCCGTCCTGGCCGGCCTGTGCTACGCCGAGTTCGGCGCCCGCGTCCCCAAGACCGGCTCGGCGTACCTCTACAGCTACGTGACGGTGGGGGAGCTCTGGGCCTTCATCACGGGATGGAACCTCATCCTCTCCTACATTATCGGTGAGAAACGGCAGCGTTGCAGGGCTCTCTTCGGCATGTGGTGTTAGTCCTGGGGCGGTGATCCGCCGGGAGACTTTAAAAGACCTCCAAGAGGCCCCCAAGAGCCCTTCAAAAGACTTTCAAAAGACTTTGGTAATACTTTCAGAAGCCATCACACATTTAAAGACTTTTCTCCATCCCGTTAGTGCACGTACTGTATGATTTATGACTGTGGTCACAGGGATCACAGTCACACATCTCGGATTCTAGCAAAACACTGTAGGGGCCGAGACTAAAGACTTGAGATGACATCAAACCAGCCTGATGTTCTGTAGAGTTTTTGACCGACCCCAAACAAAGGACTGCCTCTAGAGGAACCTTAAGACCAGCGACGTCCTTAAGATTCCCCCAACGTGTTGAGAGTTTGTCTGGGACGCCTCGCTCCCGTCCTTTAGTTAAACTGGTCGCGACTTGTGATCGGGATGTCCTTTGCTCGACAACGTTATTTTTTTCCTTCCCACAGGAACCTCGAGCGTGGCCCGAGCCTGGAGCGCCACTTTCGATGAGCTGATTGGACGCCACATCGAGGACTTCTGCCAGCGCTACATGCCCATGAACGCCCCGGGCATCCTGGCAGAGTATCCAGACGTCTTCGCCGTCTTCATCATCTTCACGCTGACAGGTCCGTAACAGTTTGACAAAACCCATACGTTGAGGAGCTATGTTTGATCATTACAGTTTTAGTAATCTTAGAAATATTATGTGAAATGTCCATAAATGTTTTATTTCACTGCTTAACTGATATTGTTTAAGATGACTTGATAAGCTTGTTAAGCAATTTTAAGATGTCTATTTGGTGTCAGATCATTTTTTATTAGTATTTACCATCGTTTAGCATTTATTGAATATTTTTTCCATCATTTTCTGGTGTCGATTAAAGGCAGATCGGTCTCACAATCAAAAATAAAATGATGGATTAGGAAAATGATTAAGTGTTACCAACCCCAACGTTAAATGGACTTCTCGTTGCCTTCCTCCTGGTCCTGCAGGACTTTTAGCCTTCGGGGTGAAGGAGTCGGCCATGGTGAACAAAGTGTTTACCTGCATCAACGTGCTGGTGCTGCTGTTTGTCGTCATCTCGGGCTTCGTCAAAGGAACGTTAAAAAACTGGCAACTGAACCCGGAGGAAATCATCAACGCAACCAGCAGCGCCAGCCACAAGTAAGTCAAGTTCCTTCACATGTCCCTTCATCACGGTCTCAAAGGGCCTCTTTACATGGCAATCAATGGCTTCCCATGGTGTGAGCCTCCACCTGTTTGGGGGGTAAAAATGGAAGAACCCTTGAGAAGGTGGGAAGGGAACCCCCCCCCGTCTCAGTTTTATCATGTGACCTCTGGACGACCTCCTGTGTTTAATGCGGCTCCTCCTCCTCCAGTCGCAGCATGTCTGAGCTGGTTCCCTCGGAGGAGACCCTCGGCCTGGGGGGCTTCATGCCCTTCGGCATCAACGGCGTGCTCTCTGGCGCCGCCACCTGTTTCTACGCCTTCGTGGGCTTCGACTGCATCGCCACTACAGGTGGGAGAACGGACTGAACCCATGAGCTTGAGTTTAAAATGACTTATGATTTTGATGCGTCTTTGACAAGCCAAAACAACACATTAATTTGCAGTGATACGTATGTTTGGAGTCCTTTTGAAAGTCTTTTGAAAACTCTGAATACGCACTGATTTCCCCTTAAACTTCTTCTCGCGGTCCTCCCCACTCCCTAGTTCCCCTCAGGGAGACCCCACAACTGTTTGGTCCGAGAACACCTGTAGTCGACCAAACCGTAGTCAACGAGAAGAGTCTTAGTCGACCAAGTTTGTCATTGGTGGCTTGGTCGCAGGGAAAAAACAAACCTTCATTGGGGAGCTGCTCCTTGTCAAAATGAACCTTAAACCCTGCATGGATGGACCCGTGTGTGAAACGCTAGAGGGCTTTTAATTTGAAACGACAGACACAGGACTCAGTCAGAGTCAGGGACAGACATTTTGCGTTTCCACGGCCGCAGTTAATGAATAATTACATAGGAACTTTGAAATAAGTTTTAGCAACAATAAGTGTTTGGTGTCCTTGCTGGTTGTTCCGGCACATTCAGAACATTCATCACGGCCATTCATTCATTCATTCATTCGTCCCGCCTCGTGCATGCGCGGCGCTCGGCGCTTATAAATGAAATTCTCATTGTAAAGGTTGGTTCTAAGTTATTGTGTAGGTGTAAGTGATAAATTACCAAACTGTTCAGTCCCCTTGCTGGTTGTTCCGACACATTCAGAATCATTACAGCTTTTGCCGGTGTAATTAACAGGCGGCTCGCTTCCTGCGCGCAGTGCTTGTAAATTGAATGTATATTTTAAAGGCAGGTTATTCATTTTTGAATTTATTGTCATGTAGCAAAGTGTTAATGATTTTAGTTTTAATTCTCTTTCTCAGCCCTGGAATGCAAACCATTTTCTGGTGCCCCCCAAAAACATATATTTAGATAAATTATATCATAAATGACGATTATTCGATAAATGGCTTGAACTGACGACTACTAGTCAACTAGGGAAATCTGTAACCCTAACCCTAACCCAGCCCTAGTTTGAAATAAGGGTTTATCTGCTCATTGATCCTCCGTCTTGTTCGTTTCGTGATGGTTTCTTTCTGGCTCCCAGGCGAGGAGGTGAAGAACCCCCAGAGAGCCATCCCCATCGGCATCGTGTCGTCGCTGCTCATCTGCTTCGTGGCGTACTTCGGCGTGTCGGCGGCGCTCACCATGATGATGCCGTACTACCTGCTGGACAAGAGCAGCCCGCTGCCCGTGGCCTTCAAGTACGTCGGCTGGGAAGGAGCCAACTACGCCGTGGCCGTGGGCTCCCTGTGCGCCCTGTCCACCAGGTAACCCCCCCCCCCGCGCTGTGTGATTAGTAGAATAACTGCATGCCATTCCTGCCTAATCTGTCTTGTTTTTTACTTAAAGGGGATTATATTACATTTAAAACATGTATATGTTGCACAGACCACTTCCTAAAACTAGATAAACAATAATATTATACAACACCAACAATTTTAGACTGTATTTGAACGTGACAGTGAATGAAAAATGAACATTGTTATTCCTTATTTGTCACGTTTGCATTTCATGGGAGAACCGACTCAATTAAACAACTTTAAATTATTAAATCTGAATGACATCAAATATTAGAGCTTTTGACTTAGGAATTAAACTTCTCTCACATGCACAGATATTGATTTAAATGTCTTAAAGGCCTCCTCCCGGATATTATGTCACTTCCTGCTGAAATCCCTCCATGACACAGTCACTACAGCTAGGGCTGCACAATTAATCCTATATTAATCAAGATCCACAATTGGCCTCCACGGTTAATTGATCGTGGCCAGGGACGATCTTTATATAATTATTTTAAATGTTTCCGCTACATGCGCCGTGTCAGCGTCCGATTAAAAAAAAAAAATATATATATATATAATATTGCGTTAATGATGTGACAGCGCAAACACAGCCATAAAGTTTTGCAGCTGAGTGCAATCTTTGGTTGCCTTTCGTCTGAATGCAATTATCCATGTGGCAAAGTAAGTAATCCCTGCGGCGGTGGGAGTTTGCTGCAGGCTCCGTGGAAAACACACGCGCACACACACACACACACAGGGAACAGGAGTCTCCCTTTACACATACACACCGCTCTACACTCATGAATTATCACTCTTAATTAAATATAAAACGAAAAATGATTGTCGCACAGTAGTTTTTTTCATTTACAGCCTTCAGCCTTAAGACTGAAACGATGTGAAGAAAGCCCTATTTTGACATGTACAAAGATTTTTACATTTGAGTTTATTTCTCGGTTCATAAAATACATTATAATTGTGAAGGCAGTTTTCTGTTGATTTACAAAGTGCCGTAAAATAATTGTTCCCTAAAATGGATGAATATTGTGATAAATTATCGTGATCACAATATTGCGCAAAATAATCGTGATTATCATTTTATCCATAAACATGCAGCCCTTACTACGGCACATTTAGACAAATAACAGATTTTAGAACCAAAAGGTCCACATTTCCACCTGTTGGGATCTAGCTTTATCCAAGCTGTGATGACAAGTTCTCCTCCTCAAAACTTCAGTTTGGGGTGTCACTACCTTCACTGACATTCTCCATTATTGCCGTAGTGTTGGTGAGAATCAGCTTTGTTTACTACCTGTTGCCATGGCAATGACGATGCTAAATATAACTTCTAAGCCGGAGACAAAATAGTCTGTAGGAGACCTTTTGAGATCGCTGTCTTCTGCCGATGTTTCCCTCGCTAACGTGCACTGCCCTGCACGGTGTGGTGCTCTCTCCTCCGCCAGTCTGCTGGGCTCCATGTTCCCCATGCCCCGGGTGATCTGGGCCATGGCCGAGGACGGGCTGCTCTTCAAGTGCTTGGCTAAAATCAACCTCCGAACCAAAACTCCCCTAACAGCCACAGTAACCTCCGGCGTGGTGGCAGGTGAGATGGCACCTAAACCCATTAACCAGCTGGGTTCCCTCCCCAAACCTTCTCCAAACTCTTTCCAAATCATCTTTCCACAACCTCTCCAAACCCTCCCTGAAACTTCTCCAAAACCTCCCCTAAAACCTCTCTAAACACTCCCCAAACATCCTCTAAACCCTCCCTGAACTCCTCCAAACCCTCCCCCAGAACCTCTCCAACCCTTCCCCCAATCCTTTCCAAACCCTTGTCTAGCTGCGCCGCTGTTCGAAACTGTGTGTTAATCGGCGTTCAGCAAGAATATTTATGTTATACATCTTAAATCCTTCCTGCCCTCCTTCCTTCTCTCCTTCCTTCCTTCCGTCCTTCCTTCCTGGACTCAGCCTCCTGGGCTCCATGTTTCCTCTGCCTCGCATCATCTTTGCGATGGCCCGCGACGGCCTCCTCTTCTCGTTTCTGGCTCGTATCAGCGAGAGGAAGACTCCCGTCGTCTCCACCGTGGCGGCGGGGCTCCTGTCCGGTAGGTGGCAACAGCACCACCAGTGGACGGAGGAGGAGCGGCGGGTGGGTCACATGGGGCCGAGAAGAAGTGGCGACGTTTGGCCACGATACACGGCACGGGACGCCACGGATGTGACGCGGCACAGGGCGTCACGGGGCTTTTTTTGTTTCTTTCAACTGGGGAAACGTGAATTTAAAAAAAATAATAATCTGAAACGCGTCAGTCGACTGAGATTGTTCAAGTGTCAGTTTTGGTCAGTCAGTGAGCATCACAATAACAGGATCAAACAGGTAGAAGTTACAAAATGCACAGGGATAACATTTCAATGAGGAATTATAAATAATGGGAATCATCATAGATATATTTTTAATGTGTGAACGGAACACGGCTCTCCATGCGCCACGCCCCGTTCCCCCCCAAATAAAACAAGTAAAAACAGTGCGGGGGCGGGGCCCGACTCGTAGACTCGTCAATATTATTTCCTGCTCCTATCGATGGAGAGGGAGCGATCGAGGAGAGAGCGAGGGTGAAAGTGTCCCCGTTGCGCGCGGCTCCCTTCCATACCGCTCCATACGCGTGCGTTTGGTTCCGTAGGGAGACGTAAAATTAAAAACGCAGTGTCCTGCTGCCGGTCGCAGGCGCCCGCATCGTCAGCACCGTCGGAGAGGGAGACGGGTGCGCCAAACTCACCCCGATCGCTCCCTCTCCGCGCCACGCCCCGGGGATGGCGGCCGCCTATATTGACTGCAGGAGGAGCCGAGCTGGCCACCCCTCCCCTCGAATGTTCTTATTGATCAGCCGAATCCGATTCAACTGACAAAATTCTGAGTCAGTATAGCCCCAAAAGATATTGAAATAAATAAAAACACACTATTTCTACTTGTTTTATTGAGAGAAACGGGGAACGCCGCTCCACAGCTTGTGCGGAGGCACCGGTTCCAATCAAACGGGAGCCGGCCCCGATCTGGGAGGTCCCGGAACAGGCTCTCGACCAAATTAAGAAATATGCACCTCGGAATAAGATGATCGACGTGGAGAGCTTTTGGTTTCTGAGTTCTGCCTCTGAGTCTGAAAATGCCTGGCAGCATTTCCTCTATTCTGGACATTCAGTGTCAAAACAAAATGTGTTTTTAGTGAAGAAAACCTTCATGTCCCCAAAATAAATACAATCCTCTATGACAAGATCGGAGTGAAAACGTAACTTTTAAACTATAAACGTGATGACCTTTAACCGTGGTTTCTGGGTGACACCTCTTGTGAACGAACTGTTTTATTTTGTTTTTCTCCGTCTTCACCTGGCTGGGCCTCCCGCAGCGGTCATGGCCTTCCTGTTTGACCTGAAGGACCTGGTGGACCTGATGTCCATCGGCACGCTGCTGGCCTACACGCTGGTGGCCGCCTGCGTCCTGGTGCTCAGGTAACTCTGCCTGAGCCTCTGAGCGAGGCAGCTACGGCTGTGGGAGTCGGTCCGCTGCCAGAATTGAAACAGAAACAAGTCTTGCAGAGAGGATGAGACGCAATCGCTCGCCAAATTATGTCCGTGGCAACGAAGAAGGGCAGGAGTTTTGCGCCCCAACATTTCGATGGCCGGTGTTAACTTTGATGACTTCCTTATTTAAACTATTTATGACTAAGTGATCGATGTTAAATTGTAAATGTAAAATAAGAGTGAGATGAGACGTTTGGGGAGTTCGATGTCAACGTCTAGATGGCGCCACAAGCTAGTGCTAGTATTAGCACAAAGACGGCGTGATACGAGGGAGGTGAAACCAGCAGGAGAAGCGGTTGCCATGACAACGGTCATTAACAGATCAGTGGTCATTATTTGGGAATAACTGACTGGTTGACCCTATTGACCAATCAGAATCGAGTGTTCCACAGCGCTACCATGTAATAATTAGTTCTATACATTTGGGCATATTTCTGGTAATCAGCTCGGCTTGCATAGAAGCCGAATCCTGGATTTTGGTGGAAACCGCTTTGAAAGTGTTGTTCAGGGAGGTTGCAGAACAGCAGATAGTTTTCCTTGACAAGGGAAAGTATTTTGGGAGTATGAACCCCCCCCCCTGCCCCCTGGTCCAGGTACCAGCCGGAGCAGCCGAGCCGCGCCTACGAGATGGCGAGCACGCAGGAGGAGGCGGACCTCAGCGAGTCCTTCGGCGAGGGCACCGTGGGCTTCCTGCCGGAGTCCCAGGACCGCTTCAGCCTGAGGAACCTGGTGTTCCCCTCCAACACGGAGCCCACGCGGCTGTCCGGCTTCACCGTCAACATCTGCACCAGCGTGCTGGGTAGGACACACACACACACACACACACACACACACACACACAGGTTGAAGCGCATGTGCTCGGCCCCGCCCCAAACAGCCCCAGTCCGCCCGTGGCGTTTTCCCACCGAAGCTTCCAACGTCTGGTTGTCACATAGAGGCTCAGGGGGATAGAATGTAATAATAGGATCTAAAACTTAAAACTGTTCCCATCAATCTAAGTTGTTTTTTTTGATTTTACATTTTCAAATCATACGCAAACGCACATACAAATAACTATTATACCCAAATCTATAAATAGTATACCAAAATAAATTGCGAATTATTTATATTTTTGCTTGATCTTTTCTTAAATGAATTGCATTTTTCTTCTTTGCTTTTTAATTTTGTTTTATTATTATTATTATTATTATTATTATCAATAATAATAATAATATGTGATGGACCCATAGTTATAATTCACCCCTATTGTAATTGTTAGACTTTTATACTCTGAATTTTTGGGCTAAAGGTGTCCGGAACAAGACGATCGCTAAAGGTCATCGCAGACGTCCCGGTTCAAGTTTCTTCCAAATCAATCCACAAACAGAGCAGAAAATTGTGGAAAAAGTTTTTATCAAAATCTCGTGTGTGTGTGTGTGTGTGTGTGTGTGTGTGTGTGTGTGTGTGTGTGTGTGTGTGTGTGTGTGTGTGTGTGTGTGTGTGTGTGTGTGTGTGTGTGTGTGTGTGTGTGTGTGTGTGTGTGTGTGTGTGTGTGTCCTGGTTGTCTGCAGGGCTATTCGATAAGTAAGTCTTTTGTTCTGTAAAATGTCCGGAAACTGTCCAAGATGACTTCTACAACCTGCCTGTTTTGACTGACTGGCGAAAACCCCCAAATATATAATTTATGATGATTTAACACAAGAGAAAAGCGGCACTCTTCCACATAATCCTGCCACATAACTATCCATTCATGAAATGAGATCACACAGTTTTCGGATCCTCCTCGTGAATATGCTCCAACATTAATAGTTTGTAAGAGCGGCATATAACACTCGAGAGACGCGCAACGGCGTTTGGCCTTGAATGCAGAAGTGCAACTTGAAAAAACAGTCAGAAATGTTGCCTTCAAGCGTCGGAAATATCAAATTTAGATATTATTTATAATTTATGGACCAGCAATACCCGAGCACTCATACAATATATACAAGCTGGTTTTTTATGTTTCTTTTTTTAATCTAAATCTTATTTTATTGTTTACAGACCAACAATACTCAGGCCAGGAGTAATGGTCTGTACCTTAGCACCAAGCCAACAAAATGTACAGTACTTATTTTTTGTTCAATTTTAGATATTATTTAGGCTGTGTTTGTTTATTTAAATATTTATTGTGTAACTGCACTTTAGAGGTACAAATGTGTACAGTCAGTACCTGATGTTTGTAATTATTTATTGTTTATAGACCTGCACTGAAGAGTAGCTCCTTCAAGTTTCAAGGTCAAGGTGATCAAATTGGCAGTGGTATTATCTGAGTTATTTGATGTGTTGAAGTAGATGATACAGCCTGTTCAGATACAGACATCCATGAAACACTGACTGCCTGCATCTATCCTGGTGTCCTCACAGTGGTGGCCTGCCGGCAACAAACCTTGCTCTTGAAATCTCTGTTTTTAGTGTGACAGGAGCCTGGAGTATCCATCCATTATGCTTATACAAACACACCAGCCCTTGATAGCACCACTTATGTGTGTCCCTGTGGCGGAGGTGGTGGAGTATCCTCGGGCTGGTTGTGGTGGGCTGATCTGGGTACAATCCAGGGCCTTGACCCACCACTGAACTGAAACCAAAACCTAATTTTCTATTTTTTAAGTATGTTAGTTATTTTAGCTAAATGAATTGTTGTTGTTGTTGTTGTTGTTGTTATTATTTTGCTTTTATTAATGTAAAGCACTGCAGGAGCTGCAGGAAAGATGATTTTCAAAAGTCATGTGGCAGTTCAAAAGCCCTCCGTTTGATTCCAAAGGGTGTGCGTTTGGGGGGTCGAGGGGTTTAATCCCAGGGGTGGGAGTTCCCGTGCTCTGGGGGCAAGCAGTGCATTCTGGGTAACAGACCGCAGTGAATCTGATGGAACGGTACGATTCCATCTGCTGAAACGCAGCATCGCGCCCTGATGGAATTATGAACGCTGCGCTCACATGCTCTAACACACACACACACACACACACACACACACACACACACACACACACACACACACACACAGATCGTAGGTCATGCCCTGTCACTGTTTTTATATACGCCTGGTTTCCTAAAAGCTCCCTAAAATCCCTGGAGGGTTTTCAATGTTTTTTAATTTTATGTATGTATTTTATTTTTAACATTATGTAAATAACTTTTGTGACATCAAATATAAGAACTTATATGAGGACTGTTTTGGGTGAAGCCTCTCACACACTCACAGCGTGTTAAAACCCTTTCAGATTAATAGCTTCCGTTTCAAATCAGATTCTATGAGCAAACACCACTGTAACATATCAGTGATTAACGAAAGCCGGTGGTGACAAGTTCAGCTTCGGCCCATTTTATTTTCCAGGTTTTCTTTTTTCAAATGATATGAGAAAATTGATACAGTATCATCTACAGTATCAACACCTTTTTATATTTTATTTTTTCAATGTTGCCAAATTTTACAGTGTTTTGTATTTAATTCCCTTTGAAAGTGCCGAAGAGCCACTGCTTTAACAAATACAAAATACTGCTTTCATCAGGTTCAAGCTCAATCTGACACCAGTATGTCCTTAAACACAACACTTTATGATTTATTTATTTGTGTCATTTACATTTGAATTAATGCAGTGTGTGTGTGTGTGTGTGTGTGTGTGTGTGTGTGTGTGTGTGTGTGTGTGTGTGTGTGTGTGTGTGTGTGTGTGTGTGTGTGTGTGTGTGTGTGTGTGTGTGTGTGTGTGTGTTCCTGCAGGAGTGCTGGTCTGCATCATCTGTGTGGTGGCCGTGCAGGGGAAACTGGCCCCCTGGTCCGTGTCCCTGCTCACCATCCTCCTGGTGGTCTGTCTGGCAATTACACTCATCGTCTGGAAGCAGCCGGAGAGCAAGGCCAAGCTCGCCTTCAAGGTGTGCAGCGTTCTCGTTAAATAAATAGCAGATTAAATCATTTGTACTAATTGTAAGTATGAGTTTGTCTTCTGCGTGCTTGCTCTTGGCATTGTTGCCGCGATAGGTGGAACCCGCCGTCAACAAGAGAATCAGAATATATAGGTATTAAATGGCTGTTTCTTAAAAACTACCAGCTAAATTAGGTTGCAAATAGGGTATTTTTTTAACAAAATAATCCCCGGGATTTCCACTTTAAATAGTGAAAAAGAAGATAATTAAAGAGTCCCAAAACATTTTAAATAGATTTTGCTAAATGAAGGCCCTGAATTGGGTCAAAGTCAGAATTAAAGCGGTAGAACAGCTTCCCGACTCGTGAAACCAGCCCAACTCAAATGCTGCTCTCTAGTCGGAGCAAAACCTTGTGGATATTTTAGTATTTCGTGTGGGATGGCGACGCAGTCACGCGCTCAATCCTCCTCCCTGATCATTTATTTTACCAGCATTCCATCGGTCAAGCCGCCATCGGGATGCGAAAAGTAAATTCAAATACAGTTGCATTCTGGGTAAAACACGAGTGAAAACATTTCTATTCCAATAATCATAACTCCATCGTTATCATCGTTGTGGAGTGTGATTACCCAGAATGCACTTCAATGTGTTTTTCAGCCGCTCTGCGTCGTTCATGGCGGCTCTGCTGCTGGAGCGCCGCTGAATGAATTCTCCAGAAGAATAAATAAGTGGACGTTGTGATTGCGCCCTGGGTGCCTGCCTCTGGGGGGCGTGCTGCCCGTCCAGCCGCACGGGGAAACCGCGCCGTCGCAGACCCCCGCATCCGCCGTCCGCTTCTTTCTCGCTCCGAAGCAGAAACCGCGTCGTCCTTGATGTCGTTGCACCAACCAGGTTTTGTCCTGCTGCAGGTTCCTCTGCTGCCCTTCGTGCCGGTCGCCAGCATGTTCATCAACGTCTACCTGATGATGCAGCTGGACAGAGGGACCTGGATGCGCTTCTCCATCTGGATGCTTTTAGGTAAAAAACAAAAAAAAAACACAACATCTCGCTGTAGTTTTTCTTTTTCATCCCAGGACTAAACCTCCGTCCGCCCTACGTCGCCTTTTTTTTGTTTATTTTTACAGTGATAATGCAGCGTTTAGAAGGAATTGTGCCAGGGTCAGATTCAAGTGAGTGTGCATCTGTAGTCCCTGGGGAATGAGTACACAGTGTAGTACTAGATACAGTCATGTACTCCATACACAACAGTGAATATGATTCAAGATTCAAGATTTTTATTTGTCACATACATATACATACTTTCATACATATATGTACATGGGGATGGTAGCTCAGGAGGTAGAGCTGGTGGTGTAGTGATCTAAAGGTTGCTGGTTGGATCCCAGGCTCCTCCTGCTAGCATGCTGTAGTGTCCTTGAGCAAGACAATTAACCCCTCATTGCTCCTGATGGCTGCGTCCGTCGGTGTTTGAACAATTGTAAGTCGCTTTGGATAAAAGCGTCTGATCAATGACTAAATGTAAATGTAAATGTAATATGCAGTGAAATGTAATGCAACGCACCCGGTGATAACACACAATATGTCCTAGGAAAAAAAAAAACGTCTTTCTAATAGACCGACTAACTGACTCCTAAAACGTAATACAGTAAGTTGAATACTTATAGAATAAAATAAAAATATCTAGAATAAAATAAAATACAATAAGAAATAAAATGAAATAAAATGGAATAGATAGAGGGAATATGCCTATGTATATACAGATATGTGCATTAAGTGGCATGTGAATTAAAGTGTCATGTGAATGTGAATAGAGGGAGTAGTGTTTGGGATAATACAGCACAGTATACAACAGTACGGCATCACGAACAACCCTGAACAGTGATACAGTATGCGGTACAGTATGCTACATACAGTACAGTAGGTAGTGGAGCCTAGTGCATGGCTCAGTTAGGACCCCTGGTGAGGTCAGCGTTGACAGTTCTGATGGCTTGAGGGAAGAAACTCCGTCTCAGTCTCTCTGTTCTCGCTGTGTGACTGCGGAGGCTCTTGCCTGACCGCAGCAGCTGAAACAGTCCGTTGTTGGGGTGATGAGGATCCTTCATGATCCTACGGGCTCTGCTACTACACCTCCTGGTGTATAACTCCTGCAAGGGGGGGAGGGTAGTTCCAGTGGTACGTTCAGCTGAACGCACCACCCTCTGCAGGGCCCGCCTGTCCTGGGCAGTACAGTTCCCAACCCAGGCAGTGATGTTGCCTGTCAGGATGCTCTCCACTGCTCCAGAGTAGAAGGACTTGAGGATCCTCACGAGACCCGGAATTTCCTCAGCTGCCTGAGGTGGTAGAGACGCTGCCTCGCCTTTCTCACCAGAGTGTCCGTGTGAACAGTCCATGTTAAGTCCTCTGTGATGTGGAGTGACTTTGAAATGAGTCGACTTTCTAGATGAAACAAGCCACACTCTTTATTGGCGACGTGATCCTCATCACACAGCATGTGACTGAATTTTTGAGTTTCAGATTAAAAAAACATAAAATAAAAATGATAGGATGTAGTAACCATGTTGTCTCCACCCCCGTTCAGTCTAATCTATCGGATGGAGACCATTAAAATGTATTCGAAACGATATGTTCCCATTGCGGTATTTTATTCAGGAAGCCGTGCTAGTATAATTTAAATTAGAAATATGTGGAAGCAATAATCATGTTTTATGAGTTTAATTTCTATATCAGTCTTGTAACAATTTCATCAGTGCATGAGGATGCCTGCTATTTTAAAATGTGAAAGAAGCCAACTGTGGTTCATTACGATGAACTATTAGGTAGTTTAAAGACGTAGTATGATCATTTAAATATAATAATAGTCTTTCAAATGAGACCCCCTCGAATATTTCATACCTCACATTGCGATGACATCAGAATTGATCCCTTATCATTCATTGAAGCGACAGAAATGATGTCTAACAATATGAATAGATGACATCCTGGATGTCCATATATGGTCATATTGAATTGTGGTTGTATTGACAGAAGGAATTGTAAAACACGTTGTTGACATGTTTTGTTTGTTTGTTTGTTTGTTTGTTTGTTTGTTTTTTAGGCTTCATCATCTACTTCGGCTACGGGATCCGTAACAGCGCGGAGGGGGCGCTGGCGCGGTCGGGCGGCGGTGGCTTCAAGCCGGCGTGCAGCCTGAAGGGGGAGCCCATGGCGGTGGAGAAGGAGGCGTTCCTGCAGAGCGGAGCCCGGGCCGCCGCCGGGGAGGACGACGACGACGAGGAGGAGGAGGAGGAGGAGGAGGGCTCCTGAGGAAGAGGCCATTCTGACTGTTTTTTGGGGGGGTTTTTTAAATGCAAATCTGTTTTTAAATTCATGCTATGCAGTATTTTGGATGCACTACGGCGCCATCCTAAGTCTCCCTTGGTCCCCTGCTGCTCGCTCTGTCAGGACATTTTTGGGACGGTTCTGTTTTGCATTACCGTCCGGTTGAAGCAGCCGTGACAAGTTGCGTTTAAAATAATAATAAAAGTGGGAAAATGCTGCATAGTATGTCTCCAAACTGCAACCTCAACTGTTTATGTCCTGAGAACGGAATCTGGTAGCGTTTACAGCGATCGCCAAAAGAAGCATTTCCCCTAATTTAATGTCGTCATCATCATCACGGTAGCTGCTGTTTAGAATGTTCCTTTTTTTTTTGTAGAAATATAATCTATAGTTTTTAATTGTTTATTGGAGATGAGTCTCTTTAAGAATCTTCTCTTTTCTCTGGTGTTCGATCTGTCATTCATTGTTTGTTTATTTAGTTTGGGTTTTTTTTGTCCGTTTTGATCCCAACATTGCCTCCATATCTATACGATCAAATGCAGAGTTCACCGCCGAAACCCTTGAAACACGTTTTTAATACGTCTTTATTGGCTGCGACGGATCTATTGTGATTTTAGAACAAATATGAAAGGACGCCGTCCATACTTTCCTACTTCCTTCCAAATGTCTGAGAAATGAGATCCACAAGCGTAGTCCAACCGTGTCCAACCGTCATTTTAAATTTTAAATGACATCTGAACACAAGCTTTGTTTTTTTTTGTTTGTTTTTGTTTGTTTTTTGGGTGGGGGGGTTGTTTCCTTTCACCGGTGTATTTATTATTAGTTAGATCGATGGTTAATTCCACATTTTGGAATTTGTTTGTGTATAAATTGTCCTCAGAGAAAAGGCACCGTTTGCTGCTGTTCTGCGTTACTGCATTTTAGCACGAATTGACTTTATTCTGAACTATGGAGGAGACTGCACTTTAAATCAGTTGGACATACTCTTTAAGTGCTTATTCTTAAATGAAATCCTTAGCCCTCCAGTTCCTGAGTATTATGTTGAATACCCAGGCTGTTTGTATATACTGTAAACTGTGTATTTTAAACGGATAAGAGTTTTTTGGGTTTTTTTTCTGCTGTGGTACAATCTCTGTATTGTTTAATAATCTGCTTTTTGCTGTTTTCATGTATCGCTTTGTCACTGGAAAAACTGCAAAATGATCCCGGCGACACAGGATCTGGTGATGGGGATGGTAGCTCAGGCGGTAGAGCTGGTGGTCTAGTGATCTAAAGGTTGCTGGTTGGATCCCAGGCTCCTCCTGCTAGCATGCTGTAGTGTCCTTGAGCAAGACACTTAACCCCTAGTTGCTCCTGATGGCTGCGTCCGTCGGTGTTTGAACAATTGTAAGTCGCTTTGGATAAAAGCGTCTGATCAATGACTAAATGTAATGTAATGTAAATGTTCAAGACCTTTTTTTGAGGTATTTTCTTTAATAATAGATTGTTTTGTTACGAAACAAAGGTTGCTCTTGATCTAGATGGATGTGATGTATACAGATTTTATAAAAGCGCCGGGGGCAGTTGCCCCTGCCACGCGGCACCACCTGTTTCAGGGCCTACGGACACAGACACACGGGCAGAGATGTTGCCAAACACCAGTTTATTGTGTAGAGTGGATCGATGGAACACGCCGGGAGCAGATGAACACACGTCATGACAGAGGCTCTCCCCGTGTGTGTGGGGGGGGTGGGTGGATGAGTTACCTCTTGCCTGTGATTTCTCTGACGAGCAACGGGCGTACAGCCGCCCTGATCCTGGGCCCAATTACCTAGACCCAAGACAGGTGTGGCTGCTTCAACCACACCACCCCCGCACCACACAGCCCAACTACTCTAACCTAGATATTACAGTATGTGATTTTCGTTTTGAGACTTTAAGCCTGGACTATTTACGAGAACCACACCTCTACTGTGTCAAATGTACATGTTTTAAGAGTTAGTTCCCTGTTCATCTGCGATTTTGTAAATACTGTTTTTGTTTGTTACATTTTTTCACACAAGTTACAATTTATATTTGAACTAACATCCATGTGGGTTTCTGAGCCATTATGTGACTTTTAGAGAAGATTGACATCGTCCAGTGCCGCGTGACCTCCCCCGTGGGGGTCTAGAGCCCCAGGTTCGGGGCCCCTGGATGCATAAAATAAAAACAAATAATTTACAGAAGAATGTCTCGCTATTGCATTGTCTCGATATGTTTGGTTATAAACATGTCCAACCTAAAAAAGAAAACGTGCACAACAGCAGACATTTTGTTGGAGATTCTGATACATTTTGTCCTTGTAAAATGTTTGTTTTAATTGCTTTTGCACTCTTGATTTTCTGTCATTAAGGTATTTTGGGAGTGGAAAGGCCATTACTGTAGTGCTGTCCTGCTGTAAATAAATTATGCTGCAAGTTTTGTCTTGTTCCTGATTTGACAATCTATAGATTAAGACATCAATGAGGCGGTGCTTGCGAAGCTAGTTCTGTCGGGCAACTTGACGGCGCCACATGCTTCCACGCCCTTATACGAGACGGCCTATTTAAGCAGCCAGGCCGCCCTGCCCTGCATTCTTTGCTGCCTTGCTGTGCTCCCTCCACCTCCCCTGCATCCAACTGCTCTACTATTTTATCCAATTGGGGGATTCAAGCTCATCACTCCTATATTTCTAGCTCATTAAGCCCGTTTCCTGTACGCTTTGCCGTGAGTGATGAGCAGTGGGACCCAGACGCCCAAGCTCAAACGATAGAAAATAAAGATTTTACATTAAAAGTAAGAGTTGTCTGTCAGAAATACATCTATGATTAAAAGTTTGGAAAAGGCTCTGGAGTTGGACTGATCCTGGAGCTCTCTGTCCCTCTGGCTTTGTCTTGGTTTAAATTTATGAGATAACTCTTCACACTTGCTGATGTGACCCCAAGTCCAGATCAAGTGTCATTCCTTGCTGTTGAGTTTGCACTGAAGGTGGAGATCATGATGCAAGGCTTGATGACCTTTCACCTTTCGTCTCCACTGAGCTTTTTCAGGCTGATAAACGTTGGAATCAAGAATCATCTGAAATGAAGAATTTTCACCCTGTTCTTAGGCCTGTGCTGGAACTATGTGACGTTAAACCCTGTAAAGCCCAAAGTAAGTGAAAGAGATGAGCTCATAGTAAAGTTGTAAAATGTGAGTTCAGGACCAAATTCCCAGATCTCTAAACACATTATCCATGCAATGGGACTTCTGGATAAACAACTGGGTCTCAATTGTCTCAATCTCACTGAGAATGTTAATTTAAACTTAAAAATAAAATGTACAGAGAGTTCTGTGTGGATGTTATGTTACAACCGTGGGCTCTACAGGGTTATTATTTATGAATTTTGTGTTATGTTTTGAACAACATTGACTCAGTAGATACAGCTGTATCTACTATATTTTTATTTACTTTTATTTTCCTTCCCCAAATTTATGGAATGCCATTTTACTCAATATTAAATAAATACATAAATATGTCTATGAAATAAATCCTGAAATAAATAAGGCTATCCAAATATAAATAAAAAAATAAAAATAGTATATATATATATATATATATATATATATATATACACATATATTTAAATTTATTTATATATATATTTATGTATATATTTACATTTATATATATACTGTATATATAAATGAGAAGTAGTAGATGTTTTTCAAAAGATAATTTTTATTTATTCCAGGGCCTTTTCATTTCATGATGCCACATTTCCATCTGTTATATGCAAATGACCGGGGGTGGTTTTCTCACTGGTTCTACATTCTATCTGGTGAAGGGTCGTTGGGCTCATCATCATCATCATCATCATCATCATCATCATTGTGCATCATCACATTTGGCATCATGTCCAGGGTTTCCTGTGTTCCCGGGTCACCACCAGCGATGCTGCCTCCACCACATGCTCCATCACCTCTGCAGCATCCCAGCGTTTCTCCTCCACCCAGTGATTGCTGCGGTTCTCCAGCAGGCGGCGACAAGACCCCATGTCCAGATGGGCGTCGCAGCGGCAGCAGCAGCAGCATCTCTCCTCCTCCACCTCCACCTCCTCCTCCACCTCCCCTCTCCTCCTCCACCTCTCCTCTCCTCCTCCTCTCCCGGTGTTTTCCAGGATGCTGCAGGGCGGCAGCTGCCCCTCTGTCGTGTAGTCGTGTAGTGGTGGTGTTGTGCATCTATCAGGTGAGTCTTTAGGGTGGATGCGGGCTGTGCGTGGTTCCGACCGCGGTGCGTGTTTTTTCATTCTGCTCCAAACGACCCGATCCGCCCGTTGACGTCTGCACGTCGTCAACCTGTTAAATTGCATTTGGCTTCGCATCGCATGCCTGCTTTGGATGCCTGAGCCCTGGACGGCTCCTTGGGAGGGCGGCGGGGGGTCAGAGGTTTGACTTGTGCAGAAATTCAGTTTTTAAAAACATATTTACAGAACCTAGAAAACAGCACCTGGATCTGAGCTCTGCTGCTTGCTTTGCACCTTCTCTCCAGTCCTGTACAAACCAACAGGGTTTTTCTTCCTTCAGATCTGGATATTTCTGTTGTTGTTGTTGTATGTTATTATTATTATTATTATTATTATCTTTATTATCTTTATTATTATTATTATTATTATTATTATTTATCTTTTAAATAAATCCTCAGGACCCTTAATGCTGCAGGCCATGCATGCTCGGTCTTAATGCTGAGAATGGACACTGACGATCTGTAGTTTATTGATCCCCAAACGACATCATTTCCATGATGTAACCTGTGATGGGAAGATAATGAGAGCGCGAGAGAGAGAATAAGGCAGAGTGTATCTTCAAGATCCATGCATGGATGTGTGTGCGTTTGAAAGAGATGGATAGATATACCGGTACGGATATACTGTAGATGAAGGCCAGTTCTCCGTGAGTGTGGAGACGTTCAGGTCTGAGTTCTGTGGTTCGCCGCTAAAAAACAAAAAAACAAATACGTAGAAGGCTGAATGCATCGTGTTGACGCTCAGAAGTCTTGGCTGCATCTCCGGGGGTGTGCTCCACAGGGGGTGTGCGGGCTCCGCCTGGTTGGACAAAGAAGGTGTCAAGAGTCATGTCTCCCTCCTCTCAATATTTCATGAGGACAGTTGAGAGGGAGGTGAACACCCTCTGACAAATGGCGGCGTCCGGGTCCGGGCGGAACAAGCTTTGGGCAGAGGTTTGAACCCGGGCGACGACCACCCGAACACACCCCCCGGAGCACGCAGATGTGACGAGGGGTGTCGGTTCCGTTCCCGCCGCCGCGGTTCCCACCGGGAGATGGGTGCCGGGGTTAAAGGAGCCGCCAAACGAGAGGGGGAAGGGAGGCGCGCTCAGGGGAGCGTGTCGACAAGCCCACAGAGCGGAAACGATCCCCAATCTGCCCGATGCCTCCGCGCCGCATCAAACCTTCAGCACGATCTGCTGCTCGGGATGCTGGGACGACCAAGAGCCACATCAAACGGGTCAGATATCAAAGTAGCCGCAGTTGAAGGCGTTTTAGTGGCACCATCGTTAAGGTGTAGTTGGAGGTGTGTTGTGAAGCGGTGTTATCCAAGACAAAACACTGTTTACGGTGCAGGAGGTTCCAAGGCTGGCAGGGTGTCTGGTGTGGAATCTCCTCTGCTCAAACGTTGTTGACAAAAGCCACTTACAATAAGTACGTTTTTGCAAGAACTGGGTCCAACGCACGGCGGCCACGGCGGCTGGGCCTCCCGGGCTCGCGGGAGACGCTGCGGTTACGCAGCACGAGGACGGGGAACTTCAACCGGCACTTCAAGTGAACTCAGAGGTTCGGCATCGGTTCCACAGGCCACATTTACTGCGTCTGCTTTTCATGCTCCCGCGTCGTCTTTCTGGACGTGTTGCTTCATAATGTGCGGAGCCAACCAAGCACCACGTGGCTTCAAAGCAGCTTCCTGTCGTGAGCCAATCTGGTTCCACCGTGGAGAAAGCGTCACATGCTTGACTGCATGTGACATCATCTGGGAAAGTATACAAGGACGTGTAAATCTACAACTATGGAGTTCCATCTTTTCCATTTTCCATTGCTTGTCTGCGCCCGCGACACGACTGAAGGCAAACTGAAATAGGATGCGTTGCAGTGGGATGATGGTCCTCCATCTTGGAGCCTTGGAGTGCCGGGTGGCTCCGGTCTGAGACTTTCCTTTGATTGATTTGGGTTACGTTCACCCTGGTTACACCTTCCCCTCGCAGATTGGCATTCAGTTATTAAAAGCCAAAACCCACCGGCGCAGTCATCCCATGAGGGGAAGGGATGTCCCCACGTGCACCCACCCTCTGGGCCTCACGTCATGTGCTTCAAATTCCCTCTTCGCTAATGTGCCTCAGAGGTGAAAAAGGAGCTTGTGGGTGGTGTCTGAAGCACTGATGGGATGGCTCGGCGGTGAAGGAGTTTCGGGGCTGAGCTGCAGGGGGAGACAGCCTGTTTCTCCGCAGCTTCTCCCTGGAAGGATTTGAATCATTGTGTCTGGTCACGGCCACGTGCTCTGCTGCCGTACCGCACCGCCTACGTTGTGTTGTTGTGTTGTGTTGTGTTTCTGTGTTGTTGTGTTGGTCGTTCATCAGCTGCTTTATAAATACCAGCTGAGAAGGAGGACGTGCACGTTGCTCTGAGTCGCCGCCCTCCGTCCTGCACTGCAGGTGCTGGGGCGGCGCTCAGGCCTGTTGCGCCGTCGTCGCCGAGCAACTTTGTCTTTTCCAGGAACTCACAGCAACAGTGAGTCATGGACAGAGGCAAACAGGAAGGAACGCCAAATATACCAGTCTGTGGTTAAACACATGAGAACCCAGGAATCAGACTACGCTCACTGAAGGTTTACCACAATGTACCGTTCGGACCGCTTGGACGTTCCCTCCGGCGGTCGGTGTAGAGACCTGGAACAAGGAGGTTTAGAGTCGTGATTCCTGTTTGTGCAGCGGTTGGTACAGTTGCTTAACTTTTAGATAAGAAAAAACACAATAAGATGAGATAACACCTTATTGACCCCTGGGGGAATATTCTAGTTTCTACTTGCAACTGAAGCCGGTTCCAGTTGGACGCTGTTCAGTGGCTGAGTGGGAGGATCTCTGCCGCATGTCGGATAACGTCCCTTTAATCTTACGCCTCGTTCACGCCCAAGGACTTTCAGACAGGTTTTCAAAGATCTTATGAAGAGAATCAGAAGGAAATCTCTCGGTTTGAGGTAAGGATCCCCCGGGACCAGGTCGCTTTGATGCTGTGTTTCGCTGGAATCCAAGATGGCTGCTCCCTGTGATCACTGCCTTCCTGAATCCCATCGTGTGCGCACGACTGGGAAAAAAAAGTTCTGAGGTTACACGAATGATTTCAAAAACCACTATGAATTTGAAGTAAGGATGGGCATGATTAGTCGACTAATCGATTAGTCTACTAATTGATTAGTCGACTCGGGCAGTGACATCGACTTCAATGAGAAACTCCGCCCGGACTCTAGTAAGTGCAGCACACAGAAGAACGTGCTTGAATGGGAGAACGATGGCGGCCGGACGGAGTGAAGGGTGGTGTTATTTTTATGTTATTTTACCCAATTTGAGGAGGAAGTGGAGAGCTGGTGCTGCTGGATGAAGCTGTCTGACCACGCTTCTCCGACTGTGTTGCCAAGTCATTTGCAATATTTGCCGTTTTGGATTTTTCATCTCTGCCAAGATCTGTTTTTGTTTGGTCGCTGTAGCACTTGGTCTATTTGGAAAAAAATACTTCAGTTGTAGTGATGTTATCTATGTACTGGTAACTGTTTTAATGTGCGGTTAATGGTCTATGTCGGAGGAGGTGGATGACGCAGCTCGTTGACTAGTTGACTAATCCACTAATCGACTGAAATTCTTGTTAGTCGTCGGAAGTTAAAAAAAAATTACCATGCCCATCCCTAATTTTCAATGTTCCACTCCAAGCACTACGTAATGTACAATTCAGCGTTTATACCCCTTCCTGGTTGAGCTGGTTTGGTTGTGATGGTTGTGGAACCATCACGTTGCACTGGAGGGCTCGGGCTCCTGCATTAAGTTTTCATTCAGCTGCCCTTGAACAGGCTCATTTGCAATATTGCAAACTATATACAATCTACTACACACCCACTCCAAGATCACGGAGAAGTATAATTCTTCCAAGTGTATGCCGTCACACCCTATTCATTTACTGAAATAATAAGTAAGGATCTTTTCATTTCCCAAAGAGCCGTGAGGAATGTAATTTCTGAGAGACACCGCAATGAGAAAAACGAATCAATCTCAGAAATGATCAAATATTCTTAAAACAAAAAAAGGTTGCCTTAAAATGTGTACGTTATATGTGCACAGCATCAACCCTACTCCTCAAAAATACCAAATGCACTCAAAAAAAATCCAAGTAATAGAGTTAAACACATATTTCCTCAGACCTCAGTGTCAATTTATCTCAAAGGTAAAAGTATCATTTCAAGATATTCTGGATTTCACTTTTTGCACATCATGTGAAAGAGGATGAAACAGGAATATATTTTATCTCCCATATGTTTCCATGGCGACTGTGCTGCAGGAAGAGGCATATGAAGACAAGTCTGAACAATTGATGCCTTTTCCTCATTTTTTTTTAATTTCTTTTGTCTGACGCGAACAGACGATGAAAACCAACAGAGCGTCATCATCACTAGATAAGGTGACAAACACCTGGGTTGGCTCCAAACAAGCGACAGTAATCTGTGTCAGTCACACATTTCTATTCTATATTCCATTACAAAAAATCTGTTTTAAAGAGGTGTAGATTGTATGTAGATTCACTTTAGAATATGTGCTGTTTTTAGAGCGAGGACCTGATCGAAGATGCTGTTGATTGATAGATTTCCCATAATGCAGTCTGGCTTTTTTACTGTTGCATCCTCTTCAGAGCACAACAAACAGATTGGGCTGAGAAAGCTGAGAAGCTGAAAGTAGAGCATGATACTGAGAGGGAGCGGAGAATGAATCTGCTTTTCGGAGCCTCAGGTTCTCCTTCACTTTGCATCACTTTGGTGTGATGGAAACGGGAAAGGAAAATAAAAAAAGCTCTCAATTGTGCAGATTTCTAGCAGCAGGGTAAGACAGATAAACACACAGACACAGCATGTTTTTTATACTGCATGTGCACCAAATTATTTAGAAATGATTGCATCGTACTTCTTCATTTATCCTGATCCCTCAGCAGAACAGCTTCATCTCATGTGCTTAAAAATGGTGACATTTGGGGATCCGATGGAGGTGGAGGTGGTGGTGGAGGTCGGAGCGAGCACGGCATCTGAAATGAGACTAACCACCGTACGAATACTGGCTGGGAGGAAGAGCATTTGTTCTCAGAGGGCGTGGCACAGTCTGATTGGCCGAGTGAGATTGTTTTTCTGCTTCACATTCAGAGAGACGCTGCTCGGCTGGAACCTGCGATCCGGAAGCCAAGTCCACACGTCATTAAAATCTGTCTCAGGATCCTGTCGGGACAGTTAACTTGGACTCGTAGCTTCATTTCTAAGTGAACAACACGTCTGAGGAATGTAGAGGTGGAGACGCCTTCCTGAGTCAAGAAGAAAGTTCAAACATCTTAAGAAGCGTCTCATGAGAGATTCCTGAAGGTTGTCTTTTGGTGTGTGTGTGTGTGTGTGTGTGTGTGTGTGTGTGTGTGTGTGTGTGTGTGTGTGTGTGTGTGTGTGTGTGTGTGTGTGTGTGTGTGTATGCACGTACATGCACATAGTTTGGGGGGAGCGCTCAGCTTTTCACTGATGCTCATACAGCAGAGTTGTGACCATCTATCACCTAAACGCCCAGAGAGCGAATGAAAAAAAAATGAAAAATTGAAATCTCCTTGAATTCTGACAAATAATCTCGTGCTCAAATAACATGAGGAATTATAAGGAATTGAAGATGTTCCTAGAACAGAACACACGGTACTGTGTTGTTTTATCAACACCTCTGGAACGTATATTATGTCAAGTGCCATAAGATAAACCGCTTGTTGACTGATGAAACATTGAAAACAGCTTCCAGGGAAAGTCCCGTTGATGGCTTTGCTGCTCGGATGTTTTTGGTGTCACCGACGCCAGCGTCAAGTCTTCTGTTAGGTCTGTCGTGTGCCAGCAGCTGTTACTGAATACATAGTGTTCGTAAATTGTAAAAGTCTTTGTTTTGTGTTTCTTTTTAACAGGGTAGGAACCCCACATGACATCTAAAGGGATTCATTCCACCGATTTAAAAGGATAAACGTGACATCATGTGAAAATTCCAGGCTCATTCTGTGCCGCCGACATCCGTCGATGCAATGGACGACTGACTTCTAACTGCTCCTGAGGGCCGGAGTGAACCCGGAGCGCTTTGGGAGATGAGTGAGCGGCGGGAGCTTGTCGGCCAAGGGGAACTGAGGAACAACAACCAGCAGGCGGGTCGTGAGGCCGACGGCGATGCCAACGCCAATGAGATCCGGGCAGAGGGCGGTGGAAGGACAGGGGGCATGCGTGCTCCGTCAGCAAAAATGGGGGTCCAGGACAAGGTCGTCACCTGGGGCACGGACTCCCAGTGCGACGACCCCGAGCTGGCCGAGTTCGAGATGCTGGAGTGCCAGGAGCTGGAGGCATACCAGGTGGAGGACGGAGACGACTTTGTTGGGCTGAAGGAGCGGAAGGAACTTTGCAAGCAGCCCTCCCCATGCGGGACCACAGGGGAGGAACTGACACCGGATAAAAGCCAGAGCAAAGACGAGAGGATGACTGTGCAGCCCAGGGACGTCGAGCAGGAAGCCTACGCCGCTCATATTTCTGAGAGCAGGGGGTTGGCTGACAGCGTGGCCAGGACAGAGTTCAGCTCTGAAAACGATGTCTTCGCCTCATGCCTGTCCACCATGTCGAGTCTCGGGGGAAGCTTGGCCAGCGCTCTTGACGCTGCAGGAAGGACACATACCACTGACTCCTGGCATGTCCCATCAGGGCCTCACAGGACCATTTCAGAGGACCTCACCCTGGCTTCACAATCCTGCTGCACCATCTCCGACAGGGCCAAGGTTGCCAAAAGAACTGACCGCCAATCTCTCTCATCCGGGATAAGCACAGTACAAAGGAGAGATGTGGACGTGAATAGAAATTCAGCCATTCTGTCCGAAGATGTAGATTCAGAAGCACAAATGAGCAATGGATCAGCTCCATGCAAACAGCACAGCCAAGATAAGGAAAAGCACATAAAAAACCTTAACCAGCGATGCAAAGTTGAGAATACTGTTTCTTCAGAGGGAGACAGTGATCAGGATAATAGGATGAATGCCAGGCATGAACGCCAGGTTTTACAGAAGTCAAGCGAAGAAAGTAACAACAAAATTGATAAAAGCACCCAAGCAGACTATGCCCCTGACATGAATCACAATCATGATCCCCCCAAACCTGGAACAAAGGGGACTGAGCTGCTTATTGAACCCAAAGCCATAAAGAAACAAGCCTCGTTTGATAAGTCGTTTAATAAACAAAATTCTTTTGACAGGACCTTAAAGAAACAGCCCTCGTTTGAAATTTCTTTAAAGAAACAAATGTCTTTTGATAGCTCCTTAAAAAAGCAGGTCCCCTTGGAGAACGCTCACACGACAAACTCCTCAAGCCTGGAGAGGAGAAAGCCGTGGGGAAGTCCTAGTCCTCCGTCTACCAAAACGACCTGTTCCCCCAAGAAGAGACCCCCTGGTTCTCCAGCAAAGGTCCAGAGCACCAGGGCTCCCAGCCTGGAGCGGACTGAATCCCCTCAGAGAGGCACTTCTTCCGCCAAACAGCCCAGCAAGGTGTGCATGAGCAGTGGCATCCCCAAACCCATCGCTACGCAACAGAGAGAATCTGAGAACAGGAGATCCTCTCCTCCACAGAAACCCAAAAATGTCCGGCCAAAGATCATTACCTACGTTCGAAAGGGTCCCCAAGCCAAGCCACTAGCGACAGATGCTCCCTATGATGACTCCACTCTTCCACTAAGGCTGTCTTCGTACCCGAGCCCCCCGGCGCTAAAAGATCCCAAAGCCGGGCCCGTACCCAAGGCTGTACCGGTGCTGAGCTCCTCCAACCTGCTGTTTGACAGATTCCGACAAGAGCTGCAGAAGGCGAGCTATCCTCATCCCATCCTGGGAGTCACAGGAGTCAAAGCTCCAGGCAACACCTCTCCTCATAGACTGAGCGGGAAGTCAGAGAGTTTTCACAGCGAGCTGCCGGACAAATATCTCCAGGAGGTAAGAAATGCCCTTCGGAGGTACATCCCATAATACACACAGTAAGCCTTTGTTTATTCATGATGTAACAGCAAGTTATTGTGCATAACGTGGGAAGAGCACACATGTTTTTGTATTGTAGATTGTTCATCATGTACATCCTTTATCGTCGCCACTAAGACTTTCTTCCAGGACTGTACGAGGATTTTTTTGGGGTGCTCATTGATTGGCCCTTCAATTTTCCATTTTGCAGCACCATCCCCAGGAAGCAGGAAGCGTCTACCGCTCACCCAGAGCCCTGAAGCCGCAACTGGGGCTCGGGGCCGTCATCAGGCAGCCTCCATCCAAGACTAAAGCTCCACCAGCGGGTCAAAGGTCAGCCACGACCCTTAGCCAGGGTGCTCAGGTGGCCAGAGGACCAAGCCATGGTCACCAGGACGCCACAGGTGAGGAGGCTGTCCGTCTGCTGCCCGCTGCCCCGGTGGGGAATGGCAGCTCAGGAGGTAGAGCTGGTTGTCTAGTAATCAAAAGGTTGCTGGTTGGATCCCAGGCTCCTCCTGCTAGCAGGCTGTAGTGTCCTTGAGCAAGACACTTAACCCCTAATTGCTCCTGATGGCTGCGTCTGTCAGTGTTTGAACAATTGTAAGTCGCTTTGGATAAAAGCGTCTGATCAATGTAATGAAATGTAATGAAATGTAATGTAATGTAATGTAATGCCTGAACAGGGTCACAGAAGCCTCTAAACGGTGAGATAATGAGTAATAGATTCTATTGATGTCATTTTCAAGACAAATTGCAACCTCCTCTTGAGGAATCAGTCCTTGAAAACAGCCACAGGTCAGACTAAAGTACTAAAGTGTTGAGGTGCTGAAAAAATCTTGATTGAAAGTACTGGAAAAGTACTAGAATTTTATTTCATGTAACCTGTAAGACCCCTGAATCCGCATTCAGGTCTGTAAAATGGTAGTTTGTTTGGGTTATTTTATTTAAATTTCCTCAATGAAGACCGGACAACGTCTGTGAGCTTTTGTACAGAGATGGAAGCCGTAGTTTCTGTTTTTCTCATTTTCTCAGGACGTACACATTCCTCCTGCTTATTGAAGCTGACAGGAAGGGATTCTCTGTGGCCACAGGATGGTTTATACAAATCATTTTATTGCTTATGCATGAGTTCTGGCTTTTGACACCTTCACTGTTTGAAGTGCAAAGCTCTTGACAGCGCTCCACCAACACTCTCACACGTCCTCCCACTCACTGGGATCAGTCATAATCTGCTCTGGTTCCTTCCTCGTCCGACGCTCTCTGTTTTATATCATTACCGGTTTGAGGGTTTCATACCATCTTCACCTTCATGATCTATGATTATTGGTTAATTGTTGACCATTTTGCAACTGGGGAAATTGAAAATTAAAAGCAGATTTGATTGATGGATATGGATTCATTTGCTTTGGATTTCAGTGTCTCACAGTTAAATTTCTGAGAGACAAATCTTATTTTCTTCATTTTTGAATTGTCCAGAATTCACTCTTAGGGATTAATAAAGTATTATCTTAACTTGTCTTATCTTGTTAATACTTTTAACACGGAGAGATCATTTGTCGGCTCTTTGGGGTCAAGCAGTGTTTCATCAGGAAAGAACAGTGTGATTGTTTGAATTTGACTTGTGTGAATGTACGGAGGTGAATTTATTGCGAAGTACTTTCAGAGGTACCGGTGGCAGAAACGCGTTTTCTCTCATTTCTCCGGCTCCAGCAGAGCAGAGGAAGCCGGGCCAGACGGGGCTCCGACCCCCGGGTTTCTCCGCCCTCCCCCCCGCCCGGCTTGCCGCCTTCGGCTTCGCCCGCAGCACCAGCGTCTCCTCGGTGTCCAGCACCCAGTCCACATCCACCGACAGCGAGCCCGGCCGGCCCCCGAAGCGTGAGTCACAGCACAGTCTCAGATGCAGACGCACACTTTTATGTTACCAGTGAGGTGTCGCTGGCGGAGCCAGTTCTGTCAGACAACTCGACGGCGCCACACGCTTCCACGCCCTTATATGAGACGGCCTATTTAAGCAGCCCGGCCCCCCTGCCCTACCCTCTTTGCTGTGCTCCCTCCACCTGCTGGGCTCCAGTCCTCTATCCAATGGGGGGATTTGAGCTCATCACTCCTATGTTTCCAGCTCACTAAGAGCCCAGATGCCCAAACTCAAACCATCATTTTAAACTAAACCTGGGAGTCGTCTGTTAGAATTATGGTTATGACGACATTGAAGTCGCCACCAGGAGAGAATCGTTTGATTGGGACCATTGCGCTGTAATTTATTTCATTCAGCGTGGAATTCAACCGTCACCAATGCAGCTGCGACCGTGCAGGTCCTGGACGTTTCATTTCCGCAGAGGAAGTGCTGAGTCAAATCGATTGTCTGGGGGGAAAAAAAAAACATTGAGACATTCAATGGAAGCAGCATTTTAATCTGCTTCCTTCTGTGCACCACCCCATCAAAGTCATTTCATCTGAAGGTTCTGGACGCACCGTCACCACATATATGAGTTATAATCAAACTGGGTGCGTATTGATTAATATTAAAGAGAAATTATCGACCGGATCGGCATCTCCTCAAGGTCTGCGCCAGCTTTACGAATGTATCTCCAATTTAAACTGCCCCAAAATAGGAGAATTGTCTCCGATGTACAATATTATACAGAATGAACCCTGCTGTAGCCAGTTTTTTTACGATATTTTGGGGATGATTATTGGTGCTTCCATAAGATAATCACACACAAGTAATATCATAGAACCAAACATTAATAACGTGGATATTATGACAAAACAGCAAGATACGTTGATAACAACAGCTATGAAGTTCAGAAATCTGCATTATTTTACTGTAATGCTCCTAAAAGACATCATTTAACTATCAACCATATTACCAGACAATATTTAGTCTCACATCACAATATTGATATTTATCACCGAGCCCAACTGATGACATCTTTATTATTGTTGGAATGTTTGACTTCACTTCACAGTCTTTTCTGACCGTCCAACTTCTTCATGTGCTTCAAGTTGTTTCTGCTGCTCGAGTGTCGCAGCGTTTGTCTTCACCCAGAGACGCTCGGTGAAAGAAGCTCCTCACGTCTCCACGTCTCCTCACGTCTCCTCACGTCTCATGTCTCCTTATGTCTCCTTATGTCTCTCCATGTCTCTCCATGTCTCCTCACGTCTCATGTCTCCTTATGTCTCCTTATGTCTCCTTATGTCTCTCCATGTCTCTCCACGTCTCCTCACGTCTCATGTCTCCTTATGTCTCCTTATGTCTCCTTATGTCTCTCCATGTCTCTCCACGTCTCCTCACGTCTCATGTCTCCTTATGTCTCCTTATGTCTCCTTATGTCTCTCCATGTCTCCTCACGTTTCCTCACGTCTCCTCAGGTCTCCCCACATCTCATGTCTCATGTCTCCTTATGTCTCCTTATATTTCTCCTTGTCTCCTTATGTCTCCTCATGTCTCCTCATGTCTCCTTATGTCTCTCCATGTCTCCTCACGTCTCCTCACGTCTCATGTCTCCTTATGTCTCCTTATGTCTCCTCACGTCTCCTCATGTTTCTCCACGTCTCCTCACGTCTCCTCATGTTTTTCCACGTCTCCTCACGTCTCCTCACGTCTCCTCACGTCTCCTCACGTCTCTCCATGTCTCCTCACGTCTCTCCATCTCTCCTCATGCCTCTCCACGTCTTCTCACGTCTCCTCACATCTCCTCACGTCTCCTCACGTCTCCTCACGTCTCTCCATGTCTCCTCACGTCTCTCCATCTCTCCTCATGCCTCTCCACGTCTCCTCACGTCTCCTCACGTCTCCTCACGTCTCTCCACGTCTCCTTATGTCTCCTCACGTCTCCTCACGTCTCCTCACGTCTCCTCACGTCTCCTCACGTCTCCTCATGTCTCTCCATGTCTCCTCATGTCTCTCCATGTCTCCTCACGTCTCCTCACATCTCCTCCTGTCTCTCCTTGTTCCACCCCGGGGACATTTTTCATCCTGGAGATGGCTGCAGACGTCTAGATGTTCTTCTCAGGGCCAATGACGGTTCGTTCTTCTGCTGCTGTCGTGGTCACTTTCTTTGGCTGTTCTGCTTCCTTCCTCACCTTGCTTCTCCACAAAGTGTCCACAACTCCAGGAGCTGCCACTGTGCAAGTGTTTCATCGTCTTAGTTTTTTCTTCTGAAAGCGTTCTGGTCCACGGACGCGTGAGGAGTCGTTGTGAAGACGATTGGTGCAGTCTGTATGGGGGGAGCAGGCTAAGCTCTGGGTGGAAACCTGCCTTCACCAGTATCATCCAGCTCCACCCTCCTCCCTCAGCCAATCACCATCCGTCCCCGCAGTTTGCCTCGGGAAATAAAAGAAGCCGTTTCATGTTCTCCCGGTGGATTCCTCCCCTCGCTGAACCAGCAGATGAATCCTTCCACTGCCGTGTGCTTCGGGCTCCGGGAGTCCAAAAAGAAAAGTGCTTTTTTTAATTATTTTTTTAATTTCATCAGACTGTGTTATTCTGTTTCGGGTGTTACAAGACGTGTGATTCAGTTCAGATTCAACATGAAAACAATACGGTGGTTTAAACAATTATGTTGACGCAGATTCTCCTGGAGGTTTTTCTTCTGACTGAAATTAATTGAGTTGTTTTTTTTTCATTCATTAATTTCACCAAAAGCAGTGAGAGAGACACCAGCGGTGATTACACTGAAGGGATGAGGAGAACTAAGGATAACTGCACTAAGAGGGTACAGCCTGTACAGATTATTTATATATATCTATATAAATAAATAAATAAATATATAAATGAGTAAATAAATATATATATATAAAAATAAATTAAATAAATAAATGAGTAGACAAATAAATAAATATATATATATACACACACACACACAGTATATATATATATATACACAGTATATATATATATATATACACATATATATATAATTGATATCCACAAGCTTTGGATGTATTTTACTGCGATGTCTCCGCAGTGTTTTTTAGCAGCGATATCAGATTCCAGGACCGACCCCCTGACTTCCAGGGTGTTGAGTTATCAGTCTCCATCCTGAATAATGGTATTTTAATTCAAGGACACAAGCTTGTGCTTCCCCCTTCCCTGTGTCAGCACTGCAGCGAGGCAGAGCAGAGGGTTTGATGACAGATGAGTCAAAGCTTCGGTTTGGGGTTTGGCCTTTACAGAGCAATCAAAGATGGTTTATATGGATTCATTTCTTTGTTAGAATACAATTAAGATGAATCTAATAACAGCAGGAACAATCCTCTTATCGTCCAGGAGGAGCCAGAGGGGGAAGCTTGATAACCTCACACATGAGTAATTGAGCTGTTTTCATCTCTTTAAACCGTTGTTTATCTGCTGATATGACCCCATACGGTGAATCAAAGCAGAAACCAACAGATACACAAACACACATGATCACACAAATAATATAAAACACGAAGAACCTTCAACCGCGCCCTCTTGGTCTTCAGCCGTGATGCGGGAACCGCCGGGAACCAGGGTTCAGAGGATCTGCGGCGTACGCTTTTAACAGCTCAGTGATATGATACAGTATGGGGGCCTGACCGTCTCGTGCTTAGGTTTAAAGAATCTTCAAATCAATTCGGAATTTGACCTCCAGCCAGTGCAAGGAAAACAAAAAGCCGTGACTCTTTGTCTCAGTGAAACTAGGTTTAGGTTCTGACACAGGAAGAATGGAGCAGCTGGACAGGAGCAGGTTCATCTGAATCCATCATGGACTCCTCTGCTCTCCGTCCTGCAGACCCCAGCGGCGGCGGCGGCAGCGATGCCCCCACGCCCCACAGAGCAACAACGCCGCCCGGTGGTTCCCGTGGGAGCAGCCCTCAGCCTCCCAGCGCCGCCCTGCGACCCGGCCCCCCGCCGCCCCCGCGGGGTACCCCACAAGGTACGCACTTCCAAACTCCACACCCCCAGCCTCCACCTCCGCCCCCACCTCCCCACCTCCAACGTGGACGGATTCATGTAATAGGAGTTGCATTGCTTTCCAAAGATTGCACCTTGTAACCATTAAAATGATGTGAATTACTTGAATTGAATTTCTCCTGCCTCCTTTACTTTCCAGTGGCTGGTGGATGTGCTGTTAGAGAAACTATTGACGATTAATTGTCAAACAAATAATTTGTGAATTTCCAAAAAACGATGTAAATCAAACCTAAAGACATTATCATACTGTAGTTATCAATTAATCTAATTAATTGTCTTTTTTGGTCATTTTATGCCATTGGAATGGCATGAAATAAGCTTTTTATAGTGTAGTAACACGCGTCCTGTTGCAGAAGAGATTTCAGCACTTGGGATTTAACACTGGAACATTAAAATACACTCAACTGATGCAAACTCACCTGATTCACATTCTGTTTATGGCATTCTGCAAATGTCCCCACATGGTTTAAAATTCCCCTTTAAACACATGATTGTGGAACCTGGCGATTTTTACAAACAGTTTGTGATCCGTTCGAATATTGCATTGCATTTAGCAGAATAATTGTGTGCAGCTCTGCTTGGGAGCCGGCTGATTTACTGGTTGATGTTGTTTTATCTCATCGTTTTAATTCGACATAAGTGTCACGTCACCCGAGGGACATTAAATGGTTTCACAGATTGAGTTTATAAAGTCCTTTCTGTTTTTTCCAACATGAACTGATCACTCTACCAAATATAAAAAAGTTATATCAATATAACTTTCCAGGAATCCTTCCTGGAATAAATAATTAATATATGGAATAACACGTTATTAATGCTGCTTCTTAATGGGGTTTTACTGCATTCTTGTTTTTGTTTTGTTTTGTTTTGGGGTTTTTTCAGCAAGAGTCCTTACTGTAGGACTGAGCATTGTTACCATGGTGATTATACAATAACATCATCAAGTGAAGATGGACTCGAGCCACAGTCCTTTACTTTGCACCCTGTGACTAGATAGACAGACAGACAGACAGACAGACAGACGGGGGGGTGGCTAGATAGAGGCTTAATAATAATAATAAGAATAAGAATAAGAATAAAAAGGAAATACAATGAAAATATAAATACAAAAAAAAGAAAAAGGAAATATTCGGAACATTTTGAAAATAAACCTGACAGTTAACTATACCCAATTAAAAAATGACAAATTAAAATAAAATCAGCCAATAAACACTAAACCTATTGATTAACAACAGATACTGTATAACCTAAGATAACAGAAAAAAAAATATGACAGAAAAATAAAAAGCTCATGTCCAAAAATGAGATATATGGTTCTGTACAATAACCATAATTCATAAATATTAAATCTCAACAAAAATTCCAATTTGTGACTGGAGCATCGACAGCAGATTGATGATGATGATGAGGAGGAGGAGGAGGAGGAGGAGAATTGCTTGGACTTTTTGTTAGTTCTGTGAAGTGTATCGCCCCCACGTGGCCAGAGTCTGTTACTATACAAATGAATACAAATGTATTCCATGGAATTCTTATTCAGGTTTTTTCCAAACTCTTCCAAATCAACACATGCACAGTAAACAACACGTGTAAGCATGTGGGACACTTTGGTCCATCAGCAATCTAAATCAAAATGCTTTATAATTTTCTAAATCAAATTATAATTTGACCCCGTTTGATTTGGTTAAAAGCTTTAATTATAATTATAAGAAGAATAAAGAACGGACAATAAAGAAAATACCAGAGTATTTTATTTACATGTTTCAGCCTCCAGGAGGGACCTGAAGGAAGCGGAGGCCACGCCTCCATCAGCATCGTCCCCGAAACGGGTTGTGATGGTTTCTCCCAAGACACAGTCCCCTGGTGAGTAAGGGTGTGTGTGTGTGTGTGTGTGTGTGTGTGTGTGTGCGTGCGTGCGTGCGTGCGTGCGTGCGTGCGTGCGTGCGTGCGTGCGTGCGTGCGTGCGTGCGTGCGTTTTTAACGTTCATGCCAGAGTTTGAGTTTGAGGTTGTGGGTCTCATTTTTACTATGTCGCCCTTATGTTTAGCAGTTTAAAACCCTGAATCAATAATAAATACAAATAAGATGATAATTATAAATTAAAAATGACGCTTCATTGTCAAATGAATGCTTCCCAATGTTGACCCCCTTCCCCCCGCAGTCCGTGGTCGGCCCTCCTCCACCCGCGGCTCCGCCCGGTCCGACCGGCTCCAGGACTCGGAGCGGGTTGTGATCCAGCAGCTGAGGGAGCGCTGCGAGGACCAGGCCCGGCAGGTCCAGAGCCTGCAGGCCCAGCTGAAGAAGGCCTCGCTGGGCCTGGAGGTGTTCGCCATCACCACCCAGCACTTCTACCTGAAGGTAGGGTGAAGCTCCGCCTCCACCCTGGAGACGCACCCACCCACATGTCACTGTGTTTTCCCGCTTGGTTCTGTAGTTACAGCCAAATAACACACGCGTGATATATTAAAAAATAACAATGATTGGACGGAAAGTCAGCAGCAAGTTAGATTGTGATGTTGTTAAGACAGCAGTGGGGGGGGCCTCTTTTTTTGGACGACGTTGAGTCGCATCTGTTTGTTTTTTATTTTGTTTTTGGTAATTTATCTTATCCAGAAGTCCAATCTACATTGATGTGTAGGCCACATTGGGCCCTCGACCCACCACTTGAGTATCCCTGTTGTAGGAGTAGTTAAAGGTATGAGGAAGAATGAGGAAGTGGAATGGACTGGAGGGAACACTGAGGACGCCAGGTGGCCAGGTGAGGAACTGTAGGCTGACCGGAAGCGTACAGGAGGACAGGAAGCGTACAGGAGAACAGGAAGCGTACAGGAGGACAGGAAGCGTACAGGAGAACAGGAAGCGTACAGGAGGACAGGAAGCGTACAGGAGGACAGGAAGCGTACAGGAGGACAGGAAGCGTACAGGAGGACAGGCGGATTGAAGCGCATCACGTCCATATTTTAATATGCTGTCAATGTGTGCCAATGCCGCTCAACTGCTAACTGTCAGAGCTGGTTCCATGCGCCTTTTCCTTTTCGTTTCGAGCCCTCGCTCTTCTAAACATTTTGCACGGGCCCGCTGAGAGCTCTGGGGGGGGGGGGGGCTCTTATTTTGAAATCTTCAAAGCCATTTCATGGTTTAAAAGCAGAAAAGTTTCTATTTGATCCACCGGCGCTCAGTAGTTTCCAAAGGAGCTGATCTTAGGTGTTGTTTTGGATTTGTCCTGATCTCCTGTGCGGGATTCTCGAAAGCAGGATCTGATCCGAGATGAAGCTGAGCAACCTGTGAAGCTTAACGCTGCTTTGCTGTGAAAGGGGCTTTAATAGGAGGGAAGGGTTCTGCTGAGAGTGACGCAGGAGAACACCCGGGAAGAAGGGCTCGGTAATAACTCAGTGTGTGTTTTGGCTTTTGTGGAATTGTTTTTAGTTTTTTTTTAACTCCTCAGGTTGTTGTGCCGTGGTGGGTTCAGATCTCGGTGCGTTCGCGTTCGGGTGCAAAAGGTCGTGAACCCTGGGCCAATGATTCCATTGAAATGAGCTGTGAATATTACAAATCAATAATCAGCCCAGTCGAAACTTCCCCACCCGGGGCGACGGGACGACTGACGACCTTTGAAGACAATTTGAAAAGGTGGAAGAATGGAACAAAAGAATGGAAGAAAAGGATGGAAGATTTTATTATTTAATTCTTATTTTCATAATTATCCATATAATAATAAGGAAAATAAAATAATAAAATCTTACATTCTAAGTGGAGTCTAAATGGATATAATATTCCTTTATATATAATATACAGTATAATATAAGAACAAACATATAATATACAGTACACAGTGCCACATCTAATTTAATTTCAGTTTTATTTCATTTCTGTAATTTTGTCTTTAACCTTACGTATTATTGTTTTTTTTGGATTTTATTAGATTGCACTTTATTGTGTGTTTTGATTTTCTGAACATGGTTTCTTAGCAGTAAAGCTGATGTTGTCCCCTATTGTAATACATAAACATAATAATAATAATAATAATAATAATAATAATAATAATAATGATAATAATAATAATCATAGGCAGCAATACACAGGGTCCGGTTTATTGGTTTTAGGTACGTTTTACAGTTTTTTGAATTCTGTGTACTGCATCACAATTTACAAACATCAAACATTGTGGAGTAACGTCTGAAGTACTGTTTTTTAGAATATTGTGACTGACCTTAAGAACTGGACTTTTGTACAATGGCTTCTTTATTTTCTAATAACAATAATAATAAATACATTCCATATTATAAACATAATACATAAATGATAGTTTTAATTACTACTTCATTATATTTTTTCTGTTAGTAATCTACAATTGGAAAATTCAGTTGAATAGATGACTTGTCTACTGAGCACTTTCTGTCTTTTTATTTAAATCTTCTACGTTTAGCTGCAGGAAAATGTTTATACATGAAGTTTCTTTAAAACAAATTTTTATTTTAGACTTTAAACCAGATCTTATCATTGTTATAACTTACCTTGTTGTGTGTAAGTACATGTTCAGTCTCAGTGACGGTTGGTGACGTTTATAAAGGGACAAAGGGAAAAACCAATGGAGGTAGGTTTACGTATTTATGGAGATTTACGATAGCAGTTGATTTTACGTCATTTTAGTGGTGATTTTTCCATTGGATTACATTTTCAGTAAGTTGCCTTTCCATGAAATTCGAAAAACGTTGTGGTCTATCTGAGTAATTACCATTGCATGGCTTCTATTTTTCCGCCGCCTCGCTGGATCTTGAACACATCACTCACTTGTACAGTCAAGTGGATTCGACATGGTCACGAGATTTTGTAGATTACTGTTATTTTGCATTTTATGAATCCGGTGAAGTAATGAGGACCAAAGAGATAAAATATCAATTGAACAGATCCACAGACATCAACCAGGTCACAAAGTACATAAATATACAGGTAAACATATCGTTTGTAATCTCTAACCGCTACAGAGCGATGGAGTCTACCCCGCACACTGGACACAGTCCAAAGTACATTCTGAACCAGAACCTGCACATTTATAGTAATTCATATGAGGTTGTCATAAAGCGTCTTACTGTAAATCTCATCTTGTTCATTTTGTTGGTGAACGTTGGCGTCTCGGTGGCGCTCGACCACCTTGATACTTTGTGGTCAAATTTGGTCGATTTTTCACTAATATCTGCTCCGTTTGTGGATTGATTTGGATGAAACTTAAACCAAAGAGATGTTTGAGACACACCGGTTCAAACGACACCTCAACCGTATTCTTAGCTTCTGCTGTTCTTCTGTTTCAAATCGTTTTATATTTCAACATTCAGAGAACGGTCTGGATCCCCTGACTAGAATGTAAAGTTTGTGAACAAACTTGAAGTTGGTTTGACAAAGCCAAGCTGTAATCGACAGAAAGATGTTCACATGTCCAACAATCCATCCCCCATCGCTGTATGGCAAACTGTTCGATAGTTATGAAGGATCAAACATCAGGAGAGAGGGCGGGGCTCAATTGATTGACATCAACATCGATCAGCATCGATCCTTGAGGACGATCTTGAGCAGCTCAGCAAGTTTGGAGGCTCAAGCATTAAAGTTTTGTGAGTGTGGGGAATTTTGAAAATAAATTGAAGTCAATGGAGCTGAAAAAAGGAGGGATGAAGAAGCAGAGATGGGAGCGGGTGATCACAATGAAAACAATAAAACAATGAAAACTTAGACATAACAAGTCTGACCAAATATAAAGCTGCACAGCAACTTTGTTGTTTCTAGCTTTAAAACTGTGGGAGTAAGAGCAGCTGTAACAATGGCCCATTATAAGGGATGAAAAAAGGAGTGAAAGAAAGGATAGAAGTGAGCTCTCCATCTAAAAAGCACAAGCAATGCACACGACCCTGAAGATGCCCATGAGGAGGAGTAGCGTTCAGAATTAAAGGTGCAGAATAATAATAAGATTAACAACGACAATAAGTCGGCTTTTTCAAGCCAACTTCATAATACATGTAATAATAATAATAATAATATAATAATAAATGTAATACTGACAATAATATAATGAATGTAATAATAATAATAATAATAATATAATAATAACAATAATAATAATAATAATATTAATATAATAATAAATGTAATACTAACAATAATATAATAAATGTAATAATAATAATAATAATAATAATAATAATAATAATAATAATAATAATAATAATAATAATATAATAAATGTAATACTAACAATAATATAATAAATGTAATACTAACAATAAGATTAAGATACTTTATTAATCCCCAAAGAGAAATTCCAGTGTTGCAGCAGCAATGACATACTGTACATGACAAAACACACATCATTTACAAAAACACACATTGTTTTTGAATCAATTACTATATATGTATCTATGTGGGTGTATTAATACTGCATATACTGTGTATATACAGTATATATATGCGTACATCAATATATACACATTCACACATATATACACATACACACATATGCATATGTGTATATACATTTCCATATAAATTAACTACTGTACCGTATAAAAATTAATAGAATAAAATAGAATGAAACTGAGTGAAGGGTAAAGCTTAAAGTGGGAGTTAAATGTAAAGTAAAATTGTGCCTCGTGCACCAGAGGAGGAGTTTCCTCTCCTGGCACAGGGCGAAGTCACTGTAGGGGCTGTACCAGTGCAGGAATGAGCTCCTGTAACGTCCTTATTGAAGGAGCCCCTGGCTGAACACACTGTGTTGTGTGAGCAGCAGGTTGTGTAAGGGCTGTGCAGGGTTGTCATGACGCTGAGCAGCAGGTTGTGTAGGGGCTGTGCAGTGTTGTCATGACGCTGAGCAGCAGGTTGTGTAGGGGCTGTGCAGGGTTGTCATGACGCTGAGCAGCAGGTTGTGTAGGGGCTGTGCAGTGTTGTCATGACGCTGAGCAGCAGGTTGTGTAGGGGCTGTGCAGTGTTGTCATGACGCTGAGCAGCAGGTTGTGTAGGGGCTGTGCAGTGTTGTCATGACGCTGAGCAGCAGGTTGTGTAGGGGCTGTGCAGTGTTGTCATGACGCTGAGCAGCAGGTTGTGTAGGGGCTGTGCAGTGTTGTCCATGATGCTGAGCAGCTTGTGCAACGTCCTTCTCTCCGCAACCAGCTCTTGGGGCTCCAGAGCGGCCCCCAGCACAGAGCCAGCCTTCTTCATCAGTCTGTTCAGTTTCTCAGGGTCTCTGGCTCTAATGCTGCTGCCCCAACAGACGACGGCAAAGAAAACTGCACCAGTCACAACAGACTGGTAGAAGATATGCAACATCCTGCATATGGGAAGAAGAAGAGTCTGCTCTGTCCCTTCTTGTAGACAGCCTCAGTGTTACATTTCCAGTCCAGTCTGTTGTCCAGGTGAACACCCAGGTACCTGTAACCCTCCACCACCTCCACCTCTTCTCCCAGGATGGAAATAGTGTTCGGCTTAGTCAGAACGTCCTGGTCCTCCTGAAATCCACACCCATGTCCTCCGTCTTGGTAGCATTTAAGAGGATAATAATAATAATAATATAATATATGTAATAATAATAATATAATAAATGTAATACTAATAATAATATAATATCTGTCATAATAATAATAATAAAAAAAATAATAATAATAATAATATAATACTAGTAATAATATAATATAATACATGTAATACGAATAATAGCTTGAATGTTATTCTCCCTTGTAAGTCGCTTTGGATAAAAGCGTCTGCTAAATGACTAAATGTAAATGTAAATAATATAATACATGTAATAATAATAATATAATACATGTTATAATAATAAAATAAATGTAATAATACAAAAAAATATTAAATAAAATAAATAATAATAAAATAAATATAATTATAATAAATATTATTATATTACTTATAATAATAATAATGAGGATTATAATCATAAAAATCTCACTCTGGTCTTCAGTGAGTCGTCCTGTTCCTCTACTACATAACCCATCCCTTTATCTATCCCTCCA
>NC_137197.1:3306564-3324064 GCF_960531495.2 Zeus faber
CTCTCTCTCTTTCGCTGTGGATATCTGTCAAGGTTCCATATTGAGGAAGTAAAAATCCGGCTTCCATGTTTTTGCTCCCTCCATGCACTGATCAGGACCTCTGGGTTTGATGCTGATCAGCCAGTTTGGGTTGATTCTAAATATTTGGGAGGACTTTTACTTTGTGAACCTGTAATTAGTGACAAGCCCTTCATTAGCAAAGTCCTAAAAAACAATGGTATTAAACACAGTCTTCTTCTCAACCATCATGTAGAACGTTAGGAGGCACTTTGATTATTTTCTCCAGAATGGACGCTCAATCCCTCTAGCAGGTCAATGTAAGTAATGGGGGACAAATTCAAATTCTGTTCAGTGCAAAAGCTCACTACACATTTCAGGATAAGTAATATGATGCCACAGCCTCTGGTTTTGCAAATGTAGTGAGCTATTTAAAAAAAATATATGTTTTATATGGCTGTGGCAGATCTGTCCGCCACACACCACCCGAGCGGCGTTTTCGGGGGCCCTCCGAAACAGAGACACGGACGATGGAGTTGAAACCACACCCGTTTTATTGCAGCGAGTGGGCAAGGTGGAACAAGCCTGGAGCAGATGGACAAGATGTCACGACAAGGGCTCCTCTCCTGTGTGTGTGGGGATGGGGGTTTTACCTGTTGCTCGTTGATTACTCTAACGAGCAACAGGCGTTCAGCCACTCTGATCCTGGGCCCAATTACCAAGACCCAGGACAGGTGTGGCTGCTCAAACCACACCAACCCACCACACCACAATGGCTAAATTTGCAGTTTGCTGGTACTATTTTCATTGCTGTTGTCACCGGTGTTATACTCAAATGGGTGACCTGCCAAGATGGAGACATGGAGCGTCCAGTAGTATACTACAGAAACCTAGTATACTACGGAAAACGGGGATCAAGTAAAAGCAAATCCAAACTATTCTATTCAATTGAAGGGAAAAACAGCTTTTTGCAGTTGATTTGACTAAACGTTTTAAGGAAACCAGGTTATTTTTCAAGTTGAAAGATGTTTTGTATGTTGTATGCATCGCAGCTTGCTGCATGTTTTGGCTTCTGGGCAGTTTTCAGAAGGTTTGGAACTGCATGATATTATACTTGAAGGAGTCTCTGCTTTTGCTGGGTTTACCATAACAACGACCCCCCAGGGAGCAGTGATGGGGTCCAAACGGCCCCCCAGGCTCCCGTTCACTGTGCTCTCTTATTACAGGGGAACACCAACCCCAACACCTTTATGTAACAGAGCGGTTCTAGAAATAAATCTCACTTTTTAATTGGTCAAAGAGGTATTTTTTTATTGATGTTGGTACTGGACCGCAGTGTGTTTTCATCCAGGCAGGGAAGTGTCCGAATCGAAACCCTGTTATGATATTATTGCATCCGGTCCACAGAGTGAGTCTTTGAAAGAAAACAAATTAAAGATTAATTTTGCAAAAATAATTCTGTGCCAGAAGCCAGATTTTATTAGTGTTAATCGTACAGTATGGCTTTCACATGTTAATGGTAAACTGTGTGTGTATGTGTGTGTGTGTGTGTCTTGCAGAGTGAAAGTGCCATCGTGAAGCAGAGGGAACTGTCCCTGGAGCTCGCCAGAATCAGGGATGAAGTGGGTGAGTTGGACGCAGAACGACAGAATCCACTTTTATCTTTCAGGGTCTGAATCTGAATCTGAATCTCAATCTCAATCTGAATCTCAATCTGAATCTGGATGAGTTCATTCCTCCAGGTGCATTCATATGTATTTGTCGTGGTGAGGATTAATGCGTTTCTACAGGAGATTCGCTTCTTTTTTAAACGCTAATTGTTACAAAAGTCTGAAGAAAAAAAAAGGAAAAAAAAATATATATATAAATTTCCAAATATATTCAAATAGCTGAAAAGTACAAAACAGAAATAGTCAAATAAACAGAATATGTAAAATGTGATTCTATGCACAGCATAGGTTATTGTTAAGGGTGTATAAGGTGTAAATTATAATTATAAATTATTGCTATTCATCATCTTTCAGTGGAAGTCATTATTTAGTCGTGAAATTGAGATATTTTCTGGATCTGAGTTCATACTTTAAAGAACGGTACTGTTCAGTGTAATGCAGATGGGAATTAAATATATACACAGATATTGTGAAATATATTGTAAAATATACCTTATGATCGTTAAAAAGGACTTTTAAGAATGAGTAATTTCCCCTTTGTGACAAAGTGAGTGAGACTCTAACACACACCACCTGCATAATCAGCACAATGCCAGTTATTCCATTCATTTTCCTCTTTTTTCTTTCGTTGAATTGAGATAATTCCATCGCTCATGAGGTTCATTCCAATTCATGACGATTCCGGGTTTGTTAAAATTTACATCGAGCAGGTTTTCTAGTTCTATCTAATAAGTTAACTTATTGTAACTATATACAGTGGGGCAAAAAAGTATGTAGTCAGCCACCAATTGTGCAAGTTCTCCTACTTAAAAGGATGAAAGAGGCCTGTTATTTTCATCATAGGTTCACCTCAACCATGAGAGACAAAATGAGAAAAAAAAATCCAGAAAATCACATTGTCTGATTTTTAAAGAATTTATTTGCAAATTATGGTGGAAAATAAGTATTTGGTCAATAACAAAAGTTCATCTCAATACTTTGTTATATACCCTTTGTTTGCAATGACAGAGGTCAAACGTTTTCTGTAAGTCTTCACAAGGTTTTCACACACTGTTGCTGGTATTTTGGCCCATTCCTCCATGCAGATCTCCTCTAGAGCAGTGATGTTTTGGGGCTGTCGCTGGGCAACACAGACTTTCAACTCCCTCCAAAGATTTTCTATGGGGTTGAGATCTGGAGACTGGCTAGGCCACTCCAGGACCTTGAAATGCTTCTTACGAAGCCACTCCTTCGTTGCACGGGCGGTGTGTTTGGGATCATTGTCGTGCTGAAAGACCCAGCCACGTTTCATCTTCAATGCCCTTGCTGATGGAAGGAGGTTTTCACTCAAAATCTCACGATTCATGGTCCCATTCATTCTTTTCTTTACACGGATCAGTCGTCCTGGTCCCTTTGCAGAAAAACAGCCCCAAAGCATGATGTTTCCACCCCCATGCTTCACAGTGGGTATGGTGTTCTTTGGATGCAACTCAGCTTTCTTTCTCCTCCAAACGCGACAAGTTGAGTATTTACCAAAAAGTTCTATTTTGGTTTCATCTGACCATATGACATTCTTCCAATCCTCTTCAGGATCATCCAAATGCTCTCTAGCAAACTTCAGACGGGTTTGGACATGTACTGGCTTAAGCAGGGGGACACGTCTGGCACTGCAGGATTTGAGTCCCTGGCGGCGTAGTGTGTTACTGATGGTAGCCTTTGTTACTTTGGTCCAAGCTCTCTGCAGGTCATTCACTAGATCCCCCCGTGTGGTTCTGGGATGTTTGCTCACCCTTCTTGTGATCATTTTGACCCCACGAGGTGAGATCTTGCGTGGAGCCCCAGATCGAGGGAGATTATCAGTGGTCTTGTATGTCTTCCATTTTCTAATAATTGCTCCCACAGTTGATTTCTTCACAACAAGCTGCTTACCTATTGCAGATTCAGTCTTCCCAGCCTGGTGCAGGTCTACAATTTTGTTTCTGGTGTCCTTTGACAGCTCTTTGGTCTTGGCCATAGTGGAGTTTGGAGTGTGACTGTTTGAGGTTGTGGACAGGTGTCTTTTATACTGATAACGAGTTCAAACAGGTGCCATTAATACAGGTAACGAGTGGAGGACAGAGGAGCCTCTTAAAGAAAAAGTTACAGGTCTGTGAAAGCCAGAAATCTTGCTTGTTTGTAAATACTTATTTTACTGAGGAATTTACCAATTAATTCATTAAAAATCCTACAATGTGATTTCCTGGATTCTTTCCCCCCATCCTGTCTCTCATAGTCCAAGTGTACCTATGATGAAAATTACAGGCCTCTCTCATCTTATTAAGTGGGAGAACTTGCACAATTGGTGGCTGACTAAATACTTTTTTGCCCCACTGTATAATAATATATATAATAACTTATTGTAATACTCCTTTTCTTTAATTTCTTCCGTGCCCCCTTGCAATCCTGCCACACCCCACTAGGGTGGCGCAACCCACAGTTTGAATGCCTCTGACTTCAACAGTGGGAATGTCCATAAAGGAGGGGTGTGTGTGTGTGTGTGTGTGTGTGTGTGTGTGTGTGTGTGTGTGTGTGTGTGTGTGTGTGTGTGTGTGTGTGTGTGTGTGTGTGTGTGTGTGTGTGTGTGTGTGTGTGTGTGTTTGTGTGTGTGTATGACATCATGATGACGTCAGGTGCAGCAAAATTGGGTCAAACCAAGTCGGGGTTTTTTTGGATTTAGAGTGTTCATTCTCTATTTTGTTCTTGGAATGAGATCTGTTAAATGTTTGAGTTTCCTGCAGCGACCTTAGCAAAGTAAAAATTATAAACTTTAATCCATGTTTGTTGATTAAGAGCCTGTTTCCTATTTACTGATTATGTAGCTCACCCCTTCAATGAGGAAGGTGGAGAACAGACATGATGGACTGGAGATATTATATTCCATATTATTCTACAGTCTATTATTCTAAAGTATTTTTAGTCTATATTCCATATTTGTAGTCTATAGTCTATATTATTACATATTCGATATTATTCTACAGTGTATTCATCAAAAGTTGATATATATCATTTATTGATTACTTGAAATGAAATCTTTTTTCTTTCTCCAGTACATGTACTTTATCTCCTCCATTGTGCATCGTAGTCAACAGGGGAAGGGGGTGGGGCTTATTTGTGTGTTTTCTTCTTCAAATTCTAACAATTGGAATTTATTAAAATTAATAAAAACATTTTCATTTAAATTTTAATGAAAAAAGACGAAAACTAAAGAAAAAGATATTGTTAAACCTGGAACTGGCCCGGTGTGCAGCTGTCAGCGTTGCGCGCTGGGAGCGTCTGCGTCAGGACAAGGAGGAGCTGGAGCGGCGCTTCGAGGGCGGGCTGCGCGGGCTGCGGGCGCGGCAGCGGGCGGAGCTCGGGGCCCTGGAGGCGGAGCTAAGGGCCCAGCACGCCGCCGAGACGCAGCGGCTGCAGGACACACTGCTGCAGCGGCTGCAGGAGCTGCACGGCACGCAGCAGGCACAGGTGTGTGTGTGTGCGCGTGTGTGTGTGCGTGTGTGTGTGTGCGTGTGTGTGTGTGTGTGTGACATCGCCACAGGAAGTCAGTTTCTTTCTGATCCTTTCAGATTGAGGAGATGAACGAGGCTCACGAGGCGTCGCTGGTGGAGATGGAGACGGCGCACAGTGACACGCTGTGCACGCTGCAGGACGAGCACGCACGCACCGTCAAAAGTACACATCACACAACCACACACGGGTTTCACCAAAAACGCCATTTTCAGATGCAGACTATGTTCACTTTGGCGCTCTATTATTGATGCTCATCTACTAGTGTTGGTGAGAATCAGCACCGGTTGCCACGGTGTCGCTAATGTCCGATTTAACTGCTAACTCTTCCCCAATTTTCAAAAAGTCTTTATTGCTCCCGAGCGAGGACAATTGGTTGCAGTCGGGGTTGGAGCAAACAAAAACACAGCTAAGACGTTTAAACTTCAAACTTAAAAATACAAATAAACAGCAAAGACAATAAGAGGAATACGATGGGATGAGGTGGGTCAGAACCACTCAAATGCAGATGAATAAAGATCAACAAAGACACATAACGGGGATTTAATAGTAATAAAAAATATTAATTTTAAATAGCTGTGCAAATGAAGGAATCTCCCGGCAGTGTTGTTTTGTCCCTTTTCACTTTGGATTAAAAAATGAAAGAATAAAACCCAAAGTGAAACACTCTGGTTCTGATGTCCAGCTTCACTTCCTGTCTGTGGCAGGAAGGCACGGCACGGTGGCGCAGCGCATTGCACTGTGGGGGCGCTGTTGGCACTGTTCTCTGGCGGGTTATCTCCCAAATAGCAGCCTTTCTGTGTGGAGTTTGCATGTTCTCCCCATGCTCCTGGCTGCCCCCCCGGAGGAAGGACAAGCCAGGATGGGTCAAATGCAGAGGCCACATTTCACCGGCACCACCCAAAGCATGTGCGTGTGTGTGTGTGTGTGTGTGTGCATGTGTTGTAGTGGTGTGTTGCGTGACAATTAAAGATTCTTCTTCTTCTACTTCTTGTGCCTCCAGCGCTGAAGATGGCCCACGAGCAGCAGAGGAAGTCTCTGGAGGAGGAGTTTGAGAAGCTCCGGCTGTCGCTGCAGGTAGGCGTCGCACTGGCTCGGGCTCTGGCTGCTCGTGGCTCTGCTCCCTCGCCGGCTCGGCAGGGACCTCACGTCCTGTTCTTCTTCCAGGACCAGGTGGACACGCTGACGTTTCAGAACCGAAGCCTGAGAGACCGAGCCAAGCGCTTCGAGGAGGCTCTGCGCAAGAGCACCGACGAGCAGATTGTGGTAACGTGTCGCCTCCCTCAAGATATACCAATGAAATAATCAGAATCAGAATGACATTGATAGTGATAATAATAATAATAATAATAATAATAATAATAATAAACAAAATGCAAACAAAATGTGGTGAACGAAAATAAATATTATTGAGGGACATTGAAGGATCACAATCCTTCCTCAGCAAGTGATTTTTACCGTTACCATTATTTCTCTTGAGTTACTGCTCTCAAATGATAATTATTAATGATTGAACTACTTCAAGACTAAATGCAAAGAAGTGGATATAAACTAACTACTGGTAAGCAAAACCAGTCGGTGATAACTCTGTGACTGGTTTTAACAGTTTTTGGGACAATATTGGAGCACTATGGCTTATGCCTGGCCCACACCACAGGATTTTTCAAATCTTAATGGACATTGATGTCAGACCGCCGACGTCAGGACGTGTCATGTTACGTTGAAGAGTTTTGTTCCCGTCGTGTGGAGGGCAGCAGCAGCGGCAGCAGCAGCAGCAGCAGCAGCAGCAGCAGCACCACCAGCAGCACCACCAGCAGCAGCAGCACCACCACCACCACCACCACACTGACACATTCCCTCCACCAGCAACCAGAGTCCTGATCTCACGGAGCCACGCGGGATATGACAGGAGTTGCGGCTGGGCAAGATCGCCAGAGTCTCGACCCTCAAAGACGGTGGACGACGGGCGAGAACCAGCCACGCTGTTTTTTGCGCTATTTTTTTGACGGAAAATCCAAAAGGAAAAAGTAAAAAACTACGGGTGGAGTGATGTCGTAGCGTTCCCCGTTGGGCTTGTTTCAGTCAACGAAAACCCCTTTTTCAGATGCAGACTATGTTGACTTTGGCACTCTATTATTGACACTCCGTTTACTAGTGTTGGTGAGAATCAGCTTTGTTTATCACCGGTTGCCATGGTGACACTCATGGCCAATTCAATACTGACCCCGACCCAATTTTCAAGAGTAAGTCTTTATTGTTCCCTTCTCCCAACTGGCTGTCGGCCTAAAAAACACAGCCATCTACAGGCACGATCATCTTTAGAACCACCACAAAATTGGGACCGAGATGGGCTTTATTATCTTGTAGTGTGAACCCCGCTTTGCAGGAGCCAAGCGAGCTCTGGCATTGGCTTGATGGACCAAATGTGTTAGTCGGAGAAGTGCGAAATCGACTATGTTGCCAATAAGAAACATCTACAGTTATTTCGGTCTTATCATTGAATTCTTCCGCGACCACCCTCGTAGCAGAAGCTGCCGGACGTACCAGTCACTGCAGCGGCGGGATTCCACCTTCAAGATGCTGCGGGAGATGAATGTGTGTTTTGTTTCCATGGCGACAGGACGCCCTGGCGCCGTACCAGCACATCGAGGAGGATCTGAAGAGTCTGAAGGAAGTGCTGGAGATGAAGAACCAGCAGATCCATCAGCAGGACCTGAAGATCTCAGAGCTGGAGAAAATGGTAAGCTCCAAATACCTGCTCCGCCCGGACCACGCCCCAACCAGCCAGGCCTGGGTTTGGGTGGAGTTGGGCGTGATCCTATCAAGAATTTAATGTGGTACGCATCTTGCCGTGTGTTTTTGAGCAGGCCGAAAAGAACGTCTACCTGGAGGAGCGAGTGCAGGTGTTACAGCAGCAGAACGAGGACCTTAAGGCCCGGATCGATAACAACGTTGCTGTGTCCAGGTCAGTAACGCCCCAGAACCTTCCCTCTGTGTCAGGGAACAAATCCTTTTCTCTATTTATTCATTGAACCGGGTCAGACTCATGGGATTGGGCTTTAGTTTTGGTTTCTCTAACTTCCCCCAGACAACTGTCGGCGGAGAACGCCAACCTGCAGGTCCACGTGGAGAAGGAGAGCAACGAGAAGAAGCGTCTGAGTCGCACCAACGAGGAGCTGCTGTGGCGGCTCCAGACGGGGGAGCTGAGCCCCCACATGTCGCCCAGCTCCTCCCCCATCCACCGCGCCTCTTCGGGGCCCGGCTCCCCGGCCAGACCCCATTCCTACCACCAGTAGGACCTCCTTACAGTACCTCCACGACGCCTCCTCTCAGACCCCACCCCTACCATCAGTAAGACCTCCTCTCACAGGCCCCAGTTCTACTTGGTCGCGATCCTAAAACTTTTTTTCTCACTGAAAATGATCCAATACCAGGCAGATGGATCAACTACCAATCAGTTCATACGCTTTTACTTTGGAAGTGCTCCTCGCCCGCCTGGCAAATTTTCCACAGTAAAAGCACAGGGATCTTTTTTTAAATCCCTGAGCTCATTCAAACTGCTTTTAATTCCCCCTTCCCTGGCAGTTATCGCTCCACTCCACTCTTTCTGCCCCGAAAAATGACTGAGCGATCGACTTGACCTGGGAACCCTGGTGCCAGACTCATTACTCATTTCCATGTTTCCGGCGTCACCTTCTCATCCAGGGCTCAGGACGGTGGATGTACGAGACGATGGAAACAAGGATATTTCGACAATGAACACAGCAAGCGCCTTTGCCGTCCATTTCTCTCACACCAGCAGCATCTCTCAAGGCACAGGCCAGACTCCACCAAACTAAACTACCTGCAGGAGCTGATTCTGGGGCTCATTAAGCCCCACCTGTGCTTCAGCGTCGGGTTTCCGACGACCCGCCTCCCGAAAGCCTCCATCCTTCTCCTGTTTTTCCACAAACTGCGAAGCCGGTCCTCTCGACGAACTTCCAAAAGCAATGTAATTATATTATTACTGATGTTCACAACTTTTTTGAAAACTACCGCTTAAAACTCATTGTATTTGAATTTAAAGTTTTAGTCTCCGTAGAGCATGCACCGTCTTCCAGTTATGATTTCCTGGTGACTTTAAGGGAAGCTACCGCATGTTCAAATGGGGTGCAGGAGCCAAAGGGTTAATTAATTGCACAGGTTACCTCCCATCTCCGACCAGGATCTGTCCAGGTTCAGCCCGACTTCATAAATATACCATATGTAGAATATTGTGGACAGATGCAAATGAATCTACTTGCCTTTATTGGAAAGTGTCCATGGAACAGCGTTTGATGTACTGGGACTAAATTCCCAAGGAAACGGACTCAAATCACCCCGTTCATGTGCGACTCCATTGAAAAAGTCTTGAATCCTGAATGATAAACCATCCATTTTCACATCCAAAAGAAGTTCCATGGAAGGCTCGGGAAAGATATTTTCTGGATACGTGTACTCGGAAGGTACGGTGCCGGTGTCACCTCAGCGGTTTGGTAGTGCTCCTCAAAGTGAACCTTAACATCTCTTTTGTTTTGACCAAAACAACTTTTGTTTGTCGCGTCTTATCTCATGTTTCAAACAGTGTTGTCTTGATGTGATCACCGTGCCACCTCTGATGGGAACATGGCGGCCAGATCCACCGCCATTTGGCCTCCGGCACAAGTTCTGGGAGAGAATTTGTAAATCTGACGAAACGAAACGTATTGAAGTGAGTGGGATACCGTGACATTAGCGAGCTCTTACCTCATTTCTCATGTCAGAGATTAATCTCAGGTCTTGAGGAGACTCATACGACTCAGCAGTGGGAAGCGACTGCCATAAATGTCTTTTTTTAACTATTTTATTTGGTACTTTAACTCATATAAGTGTTTACATTACCTCTCAGCTCGTTGCATCCTGTGAAATATTACTATTATTTGGATGTGCACTATATTTATTTATGAATGTATATCCATGGATATAAATATATAATTTACTGTCAGCGCTTATCAATAGTAACTAGATTAGAGATATGAAATGCTAGGTATGCCCACGCTCCTCCCAAAACGCATCCAACGTGGAAATTCATTGGAAAACTGTTTTAGCATAAATAGTGCAACGCTCAAGCCTGATTCACACCGAATCCGTAATCGCATCCAGCAATCGGATCCTCCCCCTAGTGGCCGTCAGATGAACTGCGTCTGAGTTTCGCATCGCAAAATTTGTCAGGGGACGGGAGCACTAACGGAGAGTGGTTTGCTCAGCTGGACATTCACCGCGTTCCTTTATTAAGGGTTAAAAACGTCCTTGATTTAGTTTTATTCAGTTAGTGTGCAAAGTGCATGGTGACATCCAAGGTTAATGTTAATGACGTCATTATTTTATATATGGGACTTATTTACTTAGTTTTATGCACAGTTCCGATAAAAAAAAGAGTTGGAAATATGAATGAATATGAATCAGACACGGAATCCGACTCTTCATAGGAATGAATGGACTTCCGGTTTGTTCTCAACGTTTGTCGGATTCGGTGTGAAGCGGCTTCAGGGTTTAGATGTTGAGCTCTACTGTTCAACAGAAGGTTTTGAGGGTTTTTCGGACGACGTTCAGGTTGAGGTTCTTCGACTGCACTGAGCGCCATGTGTCCCGTGGACATGACCTCCTATTCATCGCCACCTCCTCTTCATCACCACTGCCTCTTCGTCACCTCAATGTTGCGCCCCATGCCAGAGGAAGCAGAGTATTGTTTTCATCACGTAGCTGTTAATACCTTCGTCGTGCGTTTCCAGGGCTTATGTTGTAGAGACTGTATCTTCCGTTTCACACAATATCTAGAGATGTTTCCAAGATTGTCTTTATTGATTGATTATTACTTTCTCCTTTTTTGATTCTTTTTTTTTTTTACTGCGATTGTACCTTTTCATTTGTTTAAAGATTGTCGTCTGTGCTGAGACACTAATGTCTGTACTGTACATGTTGCACTTTTGATTTACGTATTAAATCACATTACAAAACGTGTGTACAAAATAAGATGCATAATATATGTACTATCATTTCAGCATGCTATTTTTTAGAACAGAATCTCAAAATTAGAAGGCAAAATACCCATTTGCGTTAAGAGAAAACCGCAAATTCTGGAATTTGTTATCTTGAAAACTATAAATCGTTATTCTTCAGGCAAATATAGGTGATATATTTTACATTCAGTATATTTTCCTGATGAAGGTCTTATGGAGTGGGGGTGGTGTGGTTTAAGCCACCACACCTGTCTTTGGTCTAGGTAATCGTTCCCAGGATAAGGTGGCTGTACGCCTGAGCAACAGGTAAAACACCCATCCCCACACACACACGCAGGGAGAGCTTCTGTCATGACAAGTGTCTATCTGCTCCCGGCTTGTTCCATCTTTCCGCTGTCACCGGTGTGTTTGCAACATCTCTGCCTGTGTCCCTGTGGCAGTTCCCCCTGCTACATGCCACCAGAGTGGCTTTGTCAGGGCCCTCCGACACAGAGACACAGGCAGAGATGGACACCTGTCATGACTGGCGAAAAACCCTCACTCGATCCCAATCAAGTAGGAAACTATCGGCCGGTCTCTCTCCTCCCATTCCTTTCCAAAACCTTAGAGAGGGCGGTCTCTAGACAGGTTACAGAGTACCTGTCAAGAAACAACCTTCTTGATACACTTCAATCTGGCTTCAAAAGTGGTCACTCCACTGAAACAGCCCTGTTGTCTGTGACAGAGGCCTTAAAAACTGCTAGAGCTGCTGCCAAATCCTCGGTCCTCATTCTGCTAGACTTATCAGCTGCTTTTGACACTGTCAATCATTGCATACTCCTGTCCATACTCTCAAGCATGGGCATAACGGGCAGTGCACTTTCCTGGTTCGAATCTTACCTTACTGGGCGCTCGTTCAGTGTGACATGGCGAGGCCAGCTGTCTGTGCCTCACAACCTCACCACAGGGGTGCCCCAAGGCTCGGTGCTAGGACCCCTCCTCTTTGCCATATACACCACCTCACTGGGCCCGATCATCCGCTCACATGGCTTTTCATATCACTGCTATGCGGATGATACTCAACTCTATCTGTCCTTCCCGCCAGACGACCCTACTATCTCGACGCGGATCTCGGATTGTCTCACTGACATATCCACATGGATGAAGGATTATCATCTTCAACTAAATCTGGCGAAAACGGAACTGCTGGTCTTCCCGGCCAAACAAGGTATTTATCACAACATTGATATTAAAATCGACTCTCTATCTCTTGTTCCTACCAAGGCTGCAAGGAATCTTGGTGTCATTATTGATGACCAACTGACATTCTCGGACCATGTTGCCGCCGTCTCCCGGTCCTGCCGCTTCGCACTACTCAACATCCGAAAAGTCAGGCCGTACCTGACCCAATATGCCACTCAACTGCTGGTACAAACCTTGGTGATGTCCCGTCTCGACTACTGCAACGCCCTCTTAACAGGCTTGCCGGCCTGTGCGGTGAAGCCACTTCAGATGATACAGAATGCGGCGGCGCGACTGGTGTTCAACCAGCCAAAGAGGGCACATGTCACTCCGCTGCTCATCGAGCTCCACTGGTTACCTGTAGCCGCCCGCATGAAGTTCAAGTCTCTTATGCTGGCCTACAGAGTGATTGTTGGGAATGCTCCCGCCTACTTAAATGCTCTTGTAAGAGCACATGTTGCCCCCCGGATGCTGCGCTCGTCAAATGAGCGTCGCCTGGCTCTGCCGGCCATACAGCCACGGCAATCCAGGCTATTCTCATTTGTAGTTCCACGTTGGTGGAACGAGCTGCCAAAAATGACCAGAGCGGGGACCTCCCTCTCTGTCTTCAAGAAGCACCTGAAAACCCAGCTCTTCAGTGAGTACCTCCTGTCCTAATCTACAATTACTTTGCACCACCTTGCAGTATTTATTGTTACACCAATGTTGTTGTTACACTAATCTCTGTCGCAATGTAGCTGAATGTTATTCTCCCTTGTAAGTCGCTTTGGATAAAAGCGTCTGATAAATGACTAAATGTAAATGTAAATGTAAATGACTGGTGACATGTGTGGCTCTCAGGTGTGTGTGGGGATGGGTGATTTACCTTTTGCTAGTTGATTGCTCTGATGGGCAACAGGCGTACAGCCACCCCATAAATGTAAATGTTCAATGCAAAGAATATTAAAATCATAGAATCATAGAATCGCATGGAAACGTTAAGGTGAGATGGCAGTGGCGTTCCTAACAAGACTGTTTAACACCATCCTGGAAAGGGAGAGGATGCCGGATGAGTGGAGAAGAAGTGTACCCATCTTCAAGAATAAGGGAGACGTACAGAGCTGTAGTAACTACAGGGGAATAAAGTTGATCAGCCAAGGCATCAAAGTGGAGGTGGGACTGCATCAAGGATCAGCTCTGAGCCCTTGTTGTTTGCAATGGTGATGGACAGGTTAACAGATGAAGTCAGGCAGAGTCTGTGGACTATGATGTTCACAGATGACATTGTGATCTGTAGTGAGAGTAGGGAGAAGGTGGAGGAGAGCCTGGAGAAGTGGAGGCAGCATTAGAGAGAAGAGCAATGAAAGTCAGCAGGAGTAAGACACAATACATGTGCCTGAATGGTAGGGAGGGCGGAGAAAAGCTGAGAATGCAAGAAGTGGAGGTGGAGAAGGCGGATGAGTTCAAGTACTTGGGGTCGACCATCCAAAGCAGCGGAGAATGCGGGAGAGAGGTGAAGGAGAGAGTACAGGCAGGGTGGAGTGGGTGGAGAAGAGACTACAGGCAGGGTGGAGTGGGTGGAGAAGAGTGTCCGGAGTGATTTGTGACAGAAGGGTTCCAGACAGAGTGAAGGGGAAGTTGTACAGGACGCTAGTGAGAGCAGCCATGTTGTACGGTTTAGAGGCGGTGTCACTGACTAAAAGGCAGGTGGATGAAGTGGAGGTGGCAGAGTTGAGGATGTGGAGGTTTTCATTGGGAGGGACAAGGATGGACAGGATTAAAAATGAGGACATTAGAGGGACAGCTCAGGTTGGACAGTTTGGTGGAAAAGCGAGAGAGGCCAGATTGAGATGGTTTGGACACGTGTGGAGGAGAGATGAGAGTTACATTGGGAGAAGGAGGCTGAGGGTGGAGCTGCCAGGCAAGAGGAAAAGAGGAAGCCAAAGAGAAGCTTGATGGAGGTGCTGAGGGAGGACATGCAGGCGGGTGGTGTCAGGGAGGAAGATGATCCGCTGTGGCCACCCCTAACGGGAGCAGCGCAAAGAAGAAGAAGATAGAATCTTAGAATCCTAAAAGTATCTGAAAGTATATTTTGTATGCTTTCTATGTATTCACAATTAAATATACTAAAGTTGTGCTAAATTGAAACCACTTATGTTGTACTTAGTGTGTTAAAAGTTGTACTAAGATGTGTGTGAATATTTAAAAAATATAACATTTTTATGTACTTTTTGTTAGCAAAATAAAGACTAAAATTTAGCTTAAGTGGCGGTATATAATTTTATATAATTTAATTTGTATACTTTCACTGCATAATAATGTTTTTTACATTAAACCTTTACTTTAAAATAGTACATAAATGTAAATAAGAAGTACCAAAGATGTACTGTACTCTACTGTGCTTTGTACAAAAAGGGACAAATGGATAGAAATAGACTTGGACTGAACTGGAATTAACTTTGAAATCACTAAAAATATAAATAAATATAAAGTCTTTCCACCTTGGGATAACAAACCAAAAAAATGAATTGGTGAATCTGCCAAAGGCAGTATCGGCCACAGGGGAGAGAAGAACAAAACTGAATAGAAAGTAGTGAAATGATCACTTCCGGTGTATAAAGTGTTGGATGACGTCGATGGGGAGTGGGAAGATGATGGTGGAGTTCTTTTCAGCAGCGATGGTGTTGAGCGTCTGCAGGTAGCGCAGTTGGAGCGCGCACGGCGACTCACTGATCACCAGCGACGCCTCCTTCAGTGCCCGCGAGGCGTTCATCTCCCCCTCGGCCGAGATGACCTACAACACACACACAGGGGCCGCCATTTCCATCAAATTGGTGGTAAGGAGGCCTGCACGGTACTGAGTGGGTGGCGGATGGATGGAAGCCACTAAAGAGGCCCATACAGTACTGGTGGTGTTAGTGGGGGATGGATGGAAGCCATTTAAGAGGCCCGTACGGTGCGGGTTGATGTGAAATTCTCCAATTCTCTGTCCTCCAACTTGCCGAAACCTTTTCAGGAGACATCAGTGTCTTGACTCTTATCAGAGCCCGACAGTACAGCTGACTCCATGACCTCCTTCTGCTGTTATCATTAGACCCTACGGGGTGGTCCTGACCTTGGCCCTGGCCTCGCGGCTGGCCTCCGCCTCGGCAGCCATCGCCCTCTGCAGCTGCTGCGGAAGCTTCACGTCCTTGATCTCGACGCGTTCCACCTTGATGCCCCACGGGTCCGTGGCATCGTCCAGACTCTCCTGCAGGAGGGGTTTAGGAAGGAGATTAAGGAATCGCATTCGACTCTCTTCTCCCGATCAGTTGATGCGGTGTGGTTGGCGGGGATCGTCAACGTCCTCCCAGCACGCTTTACTGATTTAAACCAGAAGGTGGCGCTGAACCATACTTCAAATCTGTAACTTCGATCACCTTTGTTAAGACACGTTGATATTATGGCCAGGATTTTGTTTCATCAGAGAACTGTCATATTTCAGTTTGCAGCTCAAAAAGACATGTTCCAGGGTGCAGTAGCTCTTTAGGATGAATAGGTGGGAAATCCAATCCTATAACTCCTAAGGTTCAGTTTGCTATCAACCTCGCAGCTGCTCTCCCACCTGCATGCTGCGTGATATCCCCTCCCGGTCGGACAGCAGCTCTGCCAGGTTCTTGGTTCCCAGGACGTTGCGGAGCGTAGTCTGGGCCAGGAGCCGCGTGGACGAGTGGGCGCTGGACACGTTGGCCACGGCCGAGATGGGACAGTAGATCCTGAAGTACACCACCCCGTCCACCGACACCGTCACTGAGTCCTTGGTCAGGATCTGCAACCGTGATTATTATCACTCTTTATTATAATGAGAACTACAACCTGCGGAACACTTCACTGCTGAGAAACTTTCCACTCTGCTGCAGCTTCTCACGGGGCTTTGATGCATTCCAATGGGGCAAACCACTGAAAAAAATGTTAATTTTCTTTTTGAAGACAGTCTTTATATGATATCCTGATGGGGGAAAAAGGTCACAAACCGTGCATTGGTTTTTCGGGGTTTGACTGGCTGTTTGGCACTTCCACAAATCAGCTCTTTTTGGCCACATGCAAATGCTAAAATAAGAGACTGGATACAGGAAGTTGACGTTTTCCCCATTGGACTGTGTTTAAGCTCAGTGAGAAGCTGCAGCAGAGTGGTCAGAAGGTCGTCTATGAACAATTATAAATGACGGAAACCGACATTCTAATAAGACCTGGGGTAAAGAATAGCAAACTGATCCTTTAACTTTTGAAAATTACCCAAGTTATGTGAGGCAGTTCCTGAGAGACTAAATAGACTCCATATTTTAGATGGAGGGGTTGTAACGATACTCATATCCTAACTAACAAACTCTCAGAATCAGAGTCAGAATCAGAATCATCTTTATCGCCAAGTAAGTTTACACAAACAAGGGAGTTGTCTTGGTGTTCAGTGCAAACATGAAACATAAATGTAAAACAATAAGAAAAATATTGATGAAATATATCAGCATATGTGAACTAAGGCGGGTTTTTTTCTTTTTAAATAACATACTTCATATCAAATATACTCAGGAAACAAACCTCCAAGTACTTGCTCGGACCATGACCTCTTAATCTGTTCTGCTCCAGCCTCTATTGATTAAGCTAAAAGCACTGATTGTCCACTTTCCTCTCATTACCACCTTGTTTACATTTGAAAACCAGTTCTCTTTTACAAACTGATTGGGTTGTATTTATTGGTAACCCTGGGACTAAAGGTAAACAGTTCTTCACGACGAGATAAGAAAGACGTTGTAAAACTAGGTAAAAAGCCCTTTAAAATGCAGCAACTCGAAGATCCAATACCAAAAAGTTGCCCTTCGCAGGAGTGCGTGAAGGCCGTACCTCTTGCGGAGGGATGTCGAAGGACACGGTCCTGAGGTCGACCTTCACGAAGGTGTCGGTGCACGGCATGACAAAGAAGAGTCCTGAAAGGAACAGAGACGTAGAAGCTTGAGCAGGAAGCCGCTCGTACGTCCGTACTGTTCATGTTCAGATGTTCAGATGTTCAGCTGTGCTCGCGTGTCTCAAAGGTTTCTTCAAGGACCAAGACGACAA
>NC_137197.1:3329064-3346564 GCF_960531495.2 Zeus faber
CAACTCTGACTCTAACCCTAACCCTAACCCTAAGCTTAACCCTAACCCTAACCCTAACCCTAACCCCGAACCTTAACTCCTAACCCTATCACCCTAACCTTAACTCCTAACCCTAAACGCTAATCATAATCCCGAACCCCCTAACCTCCTAGCCTAACCCTAACCCTAGCCCCTAACCCCAAACCTTAACTCCTAACCCTATCACTAACCTTAACCTTATTCGTAACCCTAACCCTAACCCTCAACCTAACCCTAACCCTAACCCTAATCCTAACCCTAACGCTAACCCCCTACCCCTACAGTAACCATATACCCCTAACCCTACACTAACCCTTACCCCCCTAAGTATACAATGACCCATACACCCCTGACCCTAACCGTAACCCTAACCCTTACCCTAACCCTAACCCTAACCCTAACCCTAACCCTAGCACTAACCCGACCGCTAACACTGACCCTAACCCCAACCTCATCCCCAATCCTAACCCAAACCCCTAACCCTTACCTTAACCCTAACCCTTACCCTAACCCTAACCCTAACCCTAACCCTAACTCCAACCCAGTACCCCTAACCCCCTACACCTACAGTAACCCTAAACCCCTAATCCAACAGTAACCCTTACCCCTCTAACTAACCAAAAACATGCACACATCATCGTCTGACCAGCGATGGACACTCGTCATCAGTCAACAAATGCTGCCCACTGCTCCTGGCTGTGCCCCTGGAGGAAGGACAAGCCAGGACTGGTTAAATGCAGAGGAACCATTTCACCGGCCACCATCCAAAAGCATGTGTGTGTGCATGTGTTGGTGTGTTGTGTGATAATTAAAGATTATTTTCTTCTTAACCCTAACACAAACCTAATCCTTAACCCCTAACCCTAACCCCTAAATGCTAACCCTAACCCCTATCCCTAACCTTAACCCCTCATCCTAACCCTAACCCCTACCCCTACAGTAACCCTAACCCCTCATTCTAACCCTTACCCTAACCCTAACCGTAAACCTAACCATGACCCAAACGCTAACCCCTACCCCTAACCCCTACCCCAACAGTAACCCTAACTCCCTGACCCTACAGTAACCCTAAACCCCGACAGTAACCCTAACTCCCTGATCCTACAGTAACCCTAACCCCCTAACCCTACAATAACCCTTACCCCCATAACCCTACAGTAACCCTTACCACCTACCCCTACAGTAATCCTAACCCCTACCCTTCCAGTAACCCTAACCCCCCTAACCCTACAGTAACCCTAACTCCCCTCACCCTAGAGTATCCCTAACTCCCTACCCCTACAGTAACCCTAACTCCCCTAACCCTACAGTAACCCTAACCCACCCTACCCCTACAGTAACATTAACTCCCTACCCCTGCAATAACCCTAACTCCCCTAACCCGACAGTAACCCTCCGCCCCCTATCCCTACAGTGATCCTAACCCTAACCACCCTAATGCTACAGTAACTCTAAGCCCCCTAACCCTACAGTAGCCCTAAACCTTTTTCTCAAGTTTTACTTCGTTTTTCCACAATATCGAAACATCAGTGAAGATGGTTTTAAAGGAGACCAAAAATGTTTCTTTTTACACAAGTTAATACAGGTCTCTGAGGTCCCCAGAACATGTTTTTGAATTGTTTTGCTGAAAATACCACATTATGCATTCTAGCCATTCTTACATGCCTCAAAACCATCTTGTCCCTGAGCCACCCTCCTGAGGCGTCTACTGCTGTGAGCCAATGGCATTTGATCATCGCTTCTGAGCTCCGTTGTATGAAGTACCTAAACTTTCACTGAGAAATCAGTGCAGAATCAGCCCTTACCAGTCCCCCAAAATGTTTCTGAACAAATTTGAGGCAGGAAACAATCAATTCAAGTTGTTGAATCCTCACTCATATTAGAACTACAAAGGCCTCATTTAAAAGTTTGTTCTGACTTTGGTTGCCATGTGCCAAGCTTGTGGGGAATACCGCACCAGGCTTTTTTTATTTCATTCAATTAGGAAACACGGGCAAATAACGTTAAAAAAAATACAACTACAATGAAAACATACTATTTTTATTCAGGCTTTATTTTGGAGAAACACACAGCGGATGGCGCGGCACAGCCTACAGTCTATCTAGCACATACTTTACTTTGAGTTATTATCATTTCACGGTTTGTTATCAGATCCATCAGAGACCCAAACGTATTAGCACAAGCAGTGAAAAAAGGAGTTTAACATAAAAAGAAACTCCCTTTAAAATATCCCCCATTCTAAAACCCCTGTTTTTGATAGGATTGTATGAAAGGAAAAACATTTAAATTAATATAAATATATATAATAAAAATATATATTAATGATTTACTGCTGCTCACACCAGGAGAGAGATCAAATAAAGAGATAAGATTAAATGACATAAGAGGAGATAACACTTTATTGATGCCCAGCAAGAATTCAGGTGTTAGATCAGAGATGAAAGAGTTAAAAGAGAAATAAAACAGTTTCCCACTCTCTTCAATGAAAAATTTCATATTTATATGATATTTATATTAAAGACCCCAAAAGAAACTCATATATAGGTTGTTGTTTTTTCTTTACTTATTTTTGCTGACTAGACTTTTTTAAGCAAGTTTTCAACATTAAAATGTTAACTGTAATGTTATAAATAAATAAGGTGTTATATATATCTTCACCCCAAAATTTTTACTTTTGGACAAAAATAACTTTCATTGCACAGTGATTACAACTTTTCCAGGTCACTTCATGTTTTCCAGGACATTTTGGGCAGTTTTCTCATATCCTGTGACTTTTCTTCTTCTTCTTCTTCTTCTTCTTCTTCTTCCTGATAACTTTGAGTAATATTAGTTGTTTCCTCTAAATATTAATACAATTCATATTTAATATTTAAATATTTTCTGTGAGTTTCTAATGTTTCTTAATTGGTCATAATTAAGCTGATAAATGATCAGGAGTATTGTTGATGTTTACATTTTATTCATATTAATAGTATTGTTTTATTGTTGTATTTATTTTAATTGTATTATTTGTTGTGGTTGCTTCATGTTTTATTGTAATAGTGGCATTGCACTGGACAGCCTGCTTAATGTTCATGGTTTCCAGTGAGGTCATTCATGAATAATCACATCGTCCATCCGATGGTGCTGTTGAGTCATTTATCTAAATGATCCCTGGTGGATTATTCCAGATGACACTGATAACAGACATTATGTCCTCTCCTTTCTCTGCTTTCTGTGGAACGACAAACACGGACACACACGGGAAACCACGTAAAGAAAGTGATTTATCCAAGTTCCGGAAACTTCCAAAAGGAATTTATTCTTTGAGTTGTGTGTAGAGTGTCTGTTATCCAACAGCCGAAATCCCAGGGTTGACGGCGCTCTGCCAACATCACACACCGTGTTCTACACGTACATGTGTGCATGCTTGGTCAACGCTGTTAAAAGGCAGCAAAGCGGTTCCTCTGAGCTGACACGCCCAAAAACCTTTATGCAAGTGTATTAAGGGTCACCGATTGTGAAAAACTCACTTTCAGTGCTTGTGCACATACTGTACATTTGGGTCTTTGACTGAACTACTGACACACAAACTGTGAAATAAGACAACACAGTCTGTTTTTGTGGGCTCCCTCTTTCAGAAATCATGTGGTGAAACACGCCGTTCAGATTTGCCTCCCCTCCCTGCGTCAAGTGGGGCTCATTAGAATCAGAACCGCGCCCCCATCTGAGTAACTCCACCCACGGCTGGAGAATATATATAAATACCTTTGCAGAGGTACGCCATTTTTGTTTCTCGCAAGCGCCAAAGCTAAGAGCCAAGCATGGGAAGTGATCTGTTGGCTGCAGAGACCAGCACAAATCTTTTGAAAGAAAGACAAATTAATTCCAACTGTCTGTGACAAAACTGCAGACGAGGGAAATGTAAGTAATCGACAAATAATTGTGCTGTGTTTTGTTTTTTTTGCCATTTAGCTCTAGCATCATCATCATCAGGTCTCTTGCTCGGCGATGGGGGCGACGCCATGCGTAGAGCCAATCAGTTTCACCAATCTTCTCCATTTGGGTCGGTCCAGTGCTAGGGACTCGGCTTCAGCAAGCGACAGGTCCATTTGGTGTAGGTCCCTGGTGACGGCATCAATCCATCAGGTGCGGGGGGCACCACGGGGGTGTTTCCAGCCGGCAGCTTTAGGTTGGAAGTGGAGGATAGCGTGAGTAGGGTGTTCCGAGGGGGAGCCTTTTGACATGGCCGTACCAGCGCATCCGACGCTGTGCTGCCAGGTGGGACGCGGGGGGCTGTTGGGTGCGTTCCCGCAGCATGATGTTGGAAACCCTATCTGGAATCCCCTCTATTGAGTGCAGTGCTCTGGTGTCAAAGCCATCGATTCTGGCAGCCAGGGACTTGTTGAGAGGCCAGGTTTCTGCTCCGTAGAGGAGGATGGAGAGGTCCGAGGTGTTATAAATCCTTAGTTTGGTCGCTCTTGATATGGAGTGGTGAATTCCAAAGTGTTTTTATGGCACTGGCTGCCAGAGCACGTCTCCGGTTTATTTCAGGTGAAATGTTGCCATCATTGGTGATGATGGACCCGAGGTAGGTGAAGGAAGTCACAAACTCAACCTCCTCTCCACTGATATGCAGCGGAGGGGGGGCGGCACCTCCTTTAACTTCAGTCTCAACTGGGAAACCAATAATCGGTGGTCCGTGTTGCCTAGCTGGGCTCCACGATACACACGGCAGTTGGTAACACTGGATTTCCAACGACTGGAGATGATGATGTGATCTAAGGTCTTGCGGGTTTTTCCATCATTGCTATACCATGGTCATTTGTGTATGTTCTTCCTGGGGAACCACATGTCTACAATAGATAGGGCCCCAGCACTGCATAGATGCTGGAGGCGGTCACCGTTGTTGTTGATAATGGGATCTGGAGATTCTGGGCCAATGATGTTTTTGGTCTGCGAGTCCCGTGAAGCAGAGGAGACGGTGACGTTGAAGTCTGCTAGCGCAATAGTGATGTCATGAGGGGGTATCTGCTGGATGACCAGATGTAGTTGATCAAAGAAAGCGTTCTTTGCCTGGTCGTCTGCGACCTCTGTTGGTGCATAGGCAACAATGACTGATAACTTGCCATGTTGGTGGTGGAAACGGGCGGTTAGCAGCCGTTCGGTGACTGGGGTCCATCCTATAAGGGATTTCCTAGCATGGCATGGCATTGCTAGAGCGACACCATATAGCCCTCTGTTGTCATTTGAGGCGCTCCAGATGTAGCTGTGGTCTCCCTCTTTCTTCTCACCGCTATCGCGCCAGCGTGATTTGCAGAGTCCCGTGATGGAGATGTTGTAACGAGACAGTTCACGAGCCAGAAGAGTAGCCTGTCCTGTGCGTCGAAGTGTTTGCACATTCCATGTAGCAACACGGAAGGGATGTCGGAGATTGATTGTTCGTGAGTCAGGGGCGTGCAAGGGTCGATACCAAGGGGCAGTCCGGCTATTTCTGGTTGGTTTCGTAACAAGGAGAGGTTCTCTGGAGGAGGTTGTTAGCCCACTGCCAGATAGCCAGCTGGGGGGGCTGCCACCTTAGGGCCTGCTGGCCTGCCCTACTGTTGGACCATGCATCTCTCTATAGAAGTTGTCATCACCTTTTTTAACTTTGATTGTGCCAACTGTTCTGTTTTTCAGGCAGATTTGTTCGTAGAATCAATCATAACTGTTTTTCTGTCTCTTTCGAGCAGAATTGACATTCTTTTTTTATTATTATTATTATTGTGCGAGGGGCAAAATGTCTCATAAACTGCACGTCCATTTTGAGCCAGTGCGATCTAATTCGTCAACAGAAATGAATAGTTAGCTCATAGCTGAGATAATATATTACATGTAATTTTCCAGGAAGTTACTGGCATTACTTTCTTGCAGCTATTATTTTGTTAGTTAAATGTCTTTACGATGGACTCCATCTTATCAACAGTTTAATATTAACAACATTTACCTTAAGAATGTATTTGATTAATCTATTAAAAGTATAATTTAAACATTATTTTAGATTTAGCCTATAATTCTGAATCAATCTGAATAAGGTGTCATTTTATCTTATCTTGGCTAAAATGTTACATGTTTAAGGTTAAAGTGGAAATCTATCAGATCGTCTGTGTTTGGTCGGTTTTACTACATTTCCCAAAATTCTATTTTAAATCACCTCCCATAATCGAGGTTTCTCTTCCTTTTCACTCATCATTCATTACTTTCTTTTCCCTAAAGAAACGCTTTATTTTCTTTTTCTTTATCCCTCATTCACTTCTTGCTGCGTGTGGCGGACCCCGCCACCAACAATGGAAACAGCACATAGAGCAACATGCAGAACATCAATGCTGCTTTGTTTCACACCTGTCTTTTGTGTCCTTCCGTGCTCAGCCTTGAGTTTTTCTCGACTCCTGACAAAGCGCTCGTTTCCAAGCCCATGAAATTCTTACTTGTCTTTTGTCCGTTTTTTTGTTTTGAAAAGTTCAATTGTTTTTTGGCGTTTTTTTTTTTTGGAGTCCCATCTCCGATTTATTTGTGCCTTCCCTTTGTTGTGTGCTTGTTACAAGTAAACCTTTCTTTTTGCCACCTCATCTCTGCCTCGTTCTCTGCAGCTGGGTCCACTCAGCATACCACGCGACAATGGCTGCTTCTTATAAAGATTCAAGATTCAAGATTCAAGATTCAAGATTTTTATTTGTCACATACATATACATACTTCCATACATATATGCAGTGAAATGTAATGCAACGCACCCGGTGATAGCACACAAGAAGTCCTAGGAAAAAGTACTAAAATAAAATAAAATAAAAAGTAGAAAATTCCTTTCTATAGACCGACTAACTGACTCCTAAAACGTAATACAGTAAGTGGAATACTTATAGAATAAGATAAAAAATATATAGAATAAAATACAATAAAAAATAAATTGAAATAAAATGGAATAGGTTGAAGGAATATGCCTATGTATATACAGATATGTGCATTTAAAGTGGCATGTGAATTAAAGTGGCATGTGAATGTGAATAGTGTGAGGTAGTGTTGGGATAATACAGCACAGTATACAACAGTACGGCGCAGCAATACGGCATCACGAACAACCCTGAACAGTGACACAGTATGCGGTACAGTATGCTACATACAGTACAGTAGGTAGTGGAGCCTAGTGCATGGCTCAGTTAGGACCCCTGGTGAGGTCAGCATTGACAGTTCTGATGGCTTGAGGGAAGAAACTCCGTCTCAGTCTCTCTGTTCTCGCTGCGTGACTGCGGAGGCGCTTGCCTGACCGCAGCAGCTGAAACAGTCCGTTGTTGGGGTGATGAGGATCCTTCATGATCCTACGGGCTCTGCTACTACACCTCCTGGTGTATAACTCCTGCAAGGGGGGGAGGGTAGTTCCAGTGGTACGTTCAGCTGAACGCACCACCCTCTGCAGGGCCCGCCTGTCCTGGGCAGTACAGTTCCCAAACCAGGCAGTGATGTTGCCTGTCAGGATGCTCTCCACTGCTCCAGAGTAGAAGGACTTGAGGATCCTCACCGAGACCCGGAATTTCCTCAGCTGCCTGAGGTGGTAGAGACGCTGCCTCGCCTTTCTCACCAGAGTGTCTGTATGAACAGTCCATGTTAAGTCCTCTGTGATGTGGACTCCCAGATATCTGAAGCTGCTCACCCTATCGACAGAAGTCCCATTAATCCACAACGGCGAGTGCGTCCTTGATTGTGATCCACGCCTAAAGTCCACAATCAGCTCCTTGGTTTTGCTGACGTTCAGGTGGAGGCTGTTGTCCTGGCACCAGAGTGACAGGTCAGCCACCTCCTCGCGGTAGGCCTTCTCATCGCAGTCGGTGATCAGGCCCACGACCACGGTATCGTCAGCAAACTTGATGATGGTGTTGGAGCTGGACCTGGCCACACAGTCATGTGTGTACAGGGAGTACAGTAGGGGGCTGAGGACGCAGCCCTGGGGGGATCCTGTATTCAGGGTGAGGGAGCTTGACATGTACTTCCCCACCTTGACCACCTGGGGGCGGCCTGTGAGGAAGTCCAGGATCCAGGTGCACAGCGGAGCATTCAATCCTAGCTCCAACAACTTGACAGCCAGTCTGGTGGGGACTATGGTGTTGAAAGCTGAACTATAATCAATGAACAGCATTCTCACATAGGCCCCCTTCTGGCCATCCAGGTGCGTGAGCGTGGTGTGCAGTACCTGGGAGACCGCGTCATCCGTGGATCTGTTCTGCCGGTACGCAAACTGCAACGGGTCCAAGGTGCGGGGGAGGGAGGCGCAGATGTAATCCTTAATCAGCCTCTCGAAACACTTCATGACCACCGAGGTGAGGGCCACCGGACGGTAGTCATCAGGCAGGTTGGAGAGGCGATCTTCGGGACAGGAACGACGGTGGACCTCTTGAAGCAGGATGGGACCACTGATTCAGCCAGGGAGATGTTGAATATTGTGGTGAACACCGGGGCTAGCTGGTTAGCACAGGTCTTCAGTACTCGTCCAGATATGCCGTCTGGACCCGCAGCTTTCCTGGTGTTCACCCGCATCAAAGCCCTCCTAAAGAGCCATCTTACAAAGTAAAAATTAATCTAACAAAATTACCACTTTGAGTGCACGGAGCTCCATCATGTCCCACCTGAGGGCGGCTCCAATGGACCAGGACCGTGGACTGGACTGGTCCTGGTGCTGGAGCCCCTAACCACCTTGGACTGGACTTTCTTACCACCCTGGATTGGATTGGTCCTGGTGCTGGAGCCCCTAACCACCCTGGGCTGGACTGGTCATCATGTCAGACTTTCTTACCACCCTAGATTGGACTGGTCCTGATGCTGCAGTCCCCAACAACTCTGAACTGGACTGGTCCCGATGCTGGAGCCACTAACTACCCTGGACTGGACTGGTCCTGGTGCCGGATGTCCTAATCACCCTGACTGGACTGGTCTGGGTGCTGGACTTTCTAACCACCCTGCACTGGACTAGTCCTAATGCTGGAGCACGTAACTACCCTGGAGTGGACTGATCCGGGTGCTGGATCTCCTAACCACCTGGACTGGATAGGTCCTGATGCTGGAGTCCCTAACCACCCTGGACTGGACTTGTTCTGGTGCGGGATGTCCTAAACACCCTGGACTGGTCCTGGTCCTGGGTGTCCTAACCACCCTGGACTGGAGCGGTCCTGGTCCTGGATGTCCTAACCACCCTGGACTGGAGCAGCCCTGGTCCTGGATGTCCTAACCACCCTGGACTGGCCATGAATTTAAAAAACAATCTCGACATGATTCAGTGAAAGATGATAAAGAAAGGGTGTAGATTCAGGAGGGAGTGCAGGGTTGTAAGCCATCCAATAATCAGAACTGACCAATACCACACCCACAATAATCATATCATGATGAATAAAAAAAATATTAACTGGTATACAATATGAAGACGTTGTTGATTTTCTCATTATAAAGTTCAAAATTAACTAATACAACTACAAGACCAAACCCATGAGGGATAAAGTACTGAAGTACCTGGCTGACTTAAGATATATCCAAGCAGTGATAAATATCTATTTCACTTGTTTCATCACAAAAACACAAATACTAGAACAACACGATGATGTTATTCATTGCAGGACAATTCAGGACGAACCATCATTTTGCAGCTGACTTCTTGTAATAAACCTCTATTTTATTATAATAAAACTGACCTATGGCCGCGGCTGAGGCCTGCCAGGATGACTGGACGCGGAGCCATGAAGCAAACCTGTGGATTTAAACACCACCACGAGCTTTTTAGACATCCACATTAAATTGCAGCTGGAGAATGAATGTTCTCACCAACACTCACTTATCAAGTCCAGGAATTCTGAACGGTCCAACCCAGTCACTAGCCCAACAATGGCACTATGACAGCATATGATGGCATTTCAGGAAAGTGGAGTCATACATAGTTGAATAATTATTAAGGAAAACTGTTCCAGTTGAGCTGCTAATTGGAGAATCCAGCTCAGAATTCCATTTTGATTGGTAATGAGTAAGTCTGCAGCTTGGAGAAGAAACAGGCTCTTCTTGTTGTTGGACGTTGTTTGCTGCTTAATATCCTGTTATTGCTGTTATGTTAGTAATTCCCCCTCCTAATTACCGTCGAGCTCCGCTGCTGCTCCAGATAAGTCTTGCTTGTCGTGCGTAAAGGTGATTACCGTGCGTATAGGTCGTGCGTAAAAGTATTTATCGTGCGTAAAGGTGCGCGCACCTTTACGCACCGACGCGAAACTTACTTCGAGGTAAGTTTGAGGTAATTAGTAACAATATTATATACAAATCAACGAAACATTAAAATGATGTGTAGTGTATATTTGTCGGTGTAATGCTCAGCACACGGTGCTGATCAGCGCACTTTAAACATGGGATCATTCTTGAAAGCGCAGCACTGTGAAGGACCAGCTGAGGGCAGCACACTCCACGGATGGCACCATACAGCGTGTGGCTGGAAATAAAATAATATTTCCAGTCTGATCAAACTTTACATAACTTTATCTCATCTAAATTTATATAACTTTATCTTATCTAACGTCATTTAACTTTTTCCTATCCAGTTAATGTTTGACGTTTCTGCGCTGTGTCGTTTTGGAAGCCCAAGTCGATTACAAGTTCAAGTTTAAATAATGATAATAATGATGATAATGATAATAATAAATATATAATAATAATAATAATAATAATAATAATAATAATAAGAAGAAGAAGAAGAAGAAGAAGAAGAAGAAGAAGAAGAAGAAGAAGAAGAACATACGTTATACTATATATTTAATTATATATATAATAAAAGTATAAAAGTAAAACAATTCAAGTATATCAATAATCTGAACCATAATAATCCATATCCTCCACTGTTCAAACTACAACTCGGGGAGGGGATGTTTACTAGGGACATGTCTCACCCTCTATCTGTGATTGGTGCGTGGGTCAGTCAGTCAGTCAGTTGTGGGTGGAATCACTGACAGGACAGTTCCAGTAAACCCTCACACACACACACACACACACACACACACACACAGACGGACGCACAGGGAGCCGGAGGAGCGCACGGAACATCAGACTGGACCAACGCACTCTCCTGACAGAAAACTACTTTTTTGGGGGGAAATTCGTTTTTTGTGTCACAGTGGACTTTGGGCACAGTCATCCGTGTGGGATGTGACTTTCAATGTAGACCCTAGCACTGCGGAGCGTTTTTCCTGAATATTATCATTATTATTATTATTATTATTATTATTATTATTATTATTATCATTATTATTATTATTATTATAAGAGTTATTCTTATTGTCGGGTCGCTCTGCCTCTCCACGTTGCGCTTCATCCAGGAACCGTGTGGTTATATGACATTTTAACACTGATCCGTGACTCCACACCATGGCGGAACCAGCCCAGCACTTGGTGGACATCGACCCGGACTTCGAGCCCCTGTCGCGGCCCCGGTCGTGCACTTGGCCCCTGCCGCGGCCGGAGTTCATCAACCCGGGCGACTCCAACACCTCGTCCCCGGCGCCGTCCGTCAAGCAGGAGCCGTGCGCCGTCACCGGCCTCCGCCTGCTGGAGGAGAGCGGGGACTTCCCGGAGCAGAAGCCTGTCCTGCTGTGCCAGGACTTCCAGTGCCAGGAGCCCTGCGCGCACCAGCAGCCCGCCCAGCACCAGCACCAGCACCAGCACCAGCACCAGCGCCAGCACCAGCACCAGCAGCATCCCAGCCCGCAGCTCCAGCACCAGCAGCAGCAGCAGCAGCAGCAGCAGCAGGTGCCCCTGCTCTCCTCCCCGGCCGGGTCCACCACCTCGGTGGCGGCTGCCGCTGCCGCCGCTGCACAGAGGAAGAGTAGCTCGTCCCGCCGCAACGCCTGGGGGAATATGTCCTATGCAGACCTGATCACCAAAGCCATCGAGAGCTCCCCGGAGAGCCGGCTCACCCTGTCCCAGATCTACGACTGGATGGTGAAGAGCGTCCCGTACTTCAAGGACAAGGGGGACAGCAACAGTTCAGCTGGATGGAAGGTAAGATGTGTGGTCTGCTGTGTGAACTGTCTGGTGTAAAGGATTCGGCTTTGGAGTCTTGGAGTGTGTTCTGTCTGGTGTCCCATGCAGTCCCATGTCCCATGCAGGCTGTTGGAACACCAGGCAGTTCAGCTGAATGGAAGGTGAGCTTTGCGGGCTCATGTAGTGCAGGGGACTGTCTAGTGTCCAGTAAGGGACACGGGACTACATGGGACACCAGACGGTCCACACGTGGACCACAAAGACACAAGTGGACCACAAAGCGGAACTCTTTATCCAGCTGAACTGTCTGGTGTCCCATGCAGTCCCATGTCCCAATGCAGGCTGCAGTGTGTGTTCCTTTTCGGACCTGAGATTTGGTGTGGTGGGCACTATCTGGCACTGTGGGGTGATGCTGCTGGATAGTGTCCATAATGGACACTAACTGTAGTATGGGGTTCTGGTGTCCCGTGGAGGTTGCTGTCCCTACAGTGTGGGTTCCTTCCCGGTCCCGGGATTCGTTGTGAACCAGCAGCTTCGCCCATAAAAACAATAACAGGTCCACACTACAGTGCCAGTGGTGTCCATAAACGACAATAAAGCTGTGTTTATGGACACTATTTTGTGGCATTGTGGTGTGGTAGTGTCCCTACAGTGTGCTGTTTGGTGTGATCCAGCAGCTTCACACATGAAAACAACGCATCCCCACTCAAACATGTGTCCACACCTTTGCCTGTTTCCACCGGGACAAAGGCCCACGATGCCTGGCGAGGTAGTGAATGTTCACCAGTGTGTTGTTGCATGTGTGCTCCATTCATGGTCTTGTGAAGCCGTGTCCCCTCATTGTCATTCATGCTGCTCACAGTAATTCAGTAAACTGGCCAGTTGGCACCGTGACCTTCTAAGTCATCTGAGCGTGTTCAGATGTGGGTCTGCTGACTCAACAGGGATCCCCCTCCCCCCCCCCCTTGGCTTTTGGCTTCCCTCAACATGTTATTCATAAAACTATGTGTTCCATCCATTTATGCCCTGAACAGCATTGTTCCTGCGGCAGTAGACTTCAATTCAAGTGGAGTTTTCGGAGTGCCCAAAAGTGTCTTTCATAAAATGCCGCTGGTACTTTATTGTGAAGCATTACGCTAAATTTGCCATGGAAACGGTCCAAAACATTGCACAAGAGAGGGACTTAAAATCCGTTATGTTGTGTGACAGGCCCACCCACTGTACATGATGGAAGGGCGTAGACCTCACTTTGAGGCGCATAGTTTTAATTGTGGCTGGCAAAAATGGCAGTCATCCCTTTCTGCAGCCAACCACGCTACGCCTGCAGCCTCACGGCAGGAGGTTTGCACACTCTGATCGTTTGAGCCTTCAGATAAAGTGGTCGTTAGCTCGTCAGTGAAAGCCGAAAGATGCTTAGCTTCCCTTGAGCTGCGGACCTATATATATGTATATATATTATTTAAAAGAAATACGGACAGTCTTTAATCCCGTGGGTTGTCGACTGGATGCTCTTTTTCTCGTCCTGCTTCCTCCCATGTCCAGTTTGTACGAACTGCACAGACCTTGGCAGCAAACTGTCTGAGCTCTCAGTCACATCGCTTCCCCAAGAGAGTTGGCCAAATCTGGTTGGTGGTGTTGGTTCCCCGCACGATAGAGGGAACCTGTTACATTAGCTTGGCAAGCCATTTCCAACATCATGTCGAAATGTATTAATAATTATCTGTAATTACATCCTATTGTGATTCATTCGTAAATACAGTTGCACGGTGGATGGTGTCAATGTTACAATGTTTTACATTGTACATTACAATGTTTTAAGAGAAAGCCATCCCTAATAGCATTATTGTTTTCATTAACTTGCTTGAATTTTAAAAAGTCAGTTTCCAGTTGATCAATATACCAATCAATGTCCACACTAGACCAGTGAAAACCAGAGCTTTAAACAGACCCTCTACAACATAACTTACTCGTTATAGTGTAATGAGGAAGTTGTTCTATAATATTATATAAATGTGGTCAAGTTGCTCCTGATGCAGCTTTTTAATATACAACCAGCAAGTTCCCCTCAGAAGGTGTTTCACTTTGTCATGCACTATGCACAAGTGTGTAGCAATTATTAGTCATGTTGGGTTATATAACTGAGTAACTAAATGTAATGTTGAGTTGAATAACTTCACATTGACCTTTGTTTTGGTTTAAAGGGAAATCTCAGTCCGGAAACTCCTCATATCATCACCTCGTTCAGACAGTTAAACTTCAGGGGCTGGTTAACTTGCAGACTAGAGTTTCCACCGCAGGAACTCGGAACCTTTGGAGGAACTCAGTGCGTTTCCACCGCAGGGCCAGGGTCTAAATTTAGTTCCGGGGACAAAGTCCCAGAAACTAAGCAGTCCCTGCTCGGGGGGGGGGGGGGTAATAGTTTTCAAAAGTCCAGGAACTTTGAGGGTGGGGCTTGCAGCACTGAACATTTCTGATTGGTTGAGTACACGCAGCATTTTAATTCAGACACCATTTGTAAAAATCTGCAGCTGTAAACCGACTGTAAGTACAGTTTTTTTGTTCCAGAAATGTTCCATGTGTAAAAAATCTGGGTCATTTTCTGTATTTTATTTTGATAATAAAAAAACAGAAAACGAAAAAACGACAAGTGCATATATATGTATGTACACACCAACTGCCAAAGTCATCATATTGTTGCCTATCTTTACCCATTGTATTCTTCTTGTTGTATAGTTTTCTGCATTACCGCCACCTACTGGACTGGAGCAATTTGCTTCATGGTCGCACACAAAATGATGTGTAAAAACAGCTGTCGCGTTTTCATAAGTCAATAGACTAATTTGCATAATCAACATGGGTCTTTAGACCGTGGTGAAAATGCAGGTAATGGGCCGAAGGAACCTTTTAGTTCCTGGGAAAAAAAGTTCCTGGGACTAAATGTTCTGGGTACTTTGGATGGAAACACTGCTTATGGTAGAGATCTCCAAAAGTAGAGGTCTCCGAGGGTAGAGGTCTCCAGGGGTAAAGGTCTCCTCGGGTAGAGGTCTGCTTGGGTAGATGTCTCCTAGGGTAGAGGTCTCCAAGATAGATATCTCCTAGGGTAGAGGTCTACTAGGGTAGCTATCTCCTAGGGTAGAGATCTCCTAGGGTAGAGATCTCCTAGGTAGAGACCTCCAAGAGTAGACATATCCTAGGGTAGAGGTCTCCTCAGTAGAGGTCTCCTAGGTAGAGGTCTCCTAGGAAGAGGTCTCCTAGGCAGAGGTATCCTAGGGTAGAGGTCTAGTTGTAGTCTGTGGTCGAGCAGGGTGATGGAACATGACCAAAAGTTTAGGAATATGTCTCAACTTCTAACACAGAGAGAGCTGAGCCTAAGAGCTCAAACTAACTTTGTAGGCAAAGGGCTTCTCTAGATACTCTAGTTACTCTAGACTAGGTAGACCCTACGTTGTTTGAAGTCCAACTCAAAGGACCCCTCTCTAAAAGGCCTTGATAAACCAAACCTACGCACGTGTCCCTCCGTCTGCCTCCATCGGGCATTGCTCCTCTTCAGGGCGTCCAGAGCAGCTCCCAGTTCGCCCTGCCATGTTCAGGGGGCGCGGACCGTGTAATACTGTGGGAAAAGCAAAGTGGCATTCACCTCTCTTTGCAAAGTTATTCATAGTGCCCCTCTTGTTCCATTTGGGGGGGGGGGGGGGGGGCTTCCATTGTCCAGCGCTAGCTAGCCTGCTGCTAACATTTGAAGTGCGCAGCAGGGGAGCAGAGGAACCGGTCTTAAAGGCCAAGATGGCGATTGAGTGATTGTCTGAAACGATATGTGGGTTTTTGTTTGCTTTGTTCTTTCCTGTTCAAGAGCCATGTTTCACAGAAAAATCATAAACGTATGATTTTATCCGAGTTATTAAGGTGTGAGATATTGTTCATTCAAAAATTAGCAATGCTATTGGTTGTGGGCCATAATTCACCGTTTGTAAAAGAGCGATTGACACAGCGATCCACCAATCCCTGCTCAGCAAATTGTTGCTGTGCACTATTTCCTTGAACTTGATATTTCTACGTTTTTAACTATACTAGAAAAATTGTTAAAAAGGTGTTGGTAGATTTGTAACACTGACACACTCTATCTAGAGCATCTGGAAGTCTGAATGTTATTTGATGGGATGCTACAGCAATTAATGGAAGTGGAACTTGTCACTATTTGCAATGAATCCTTTATCATTTTGTCATCTGCGATATTATATTCTAAATTATAAAACTCACATCAGCCATTCAGAGTGATGTTAGATTTGTTGGCACCAAAAGGATTCCGATTTTGACAGTGCTTAGAAAAAAAAATGGAATACCCAATGGGAGAAACGTCGAAAGACTGAGATGACACATTTGACAAATTATCCGTGTGAACTGCGTCCCGAGGGCCTCTACACTGTTAGAATGTGAGAAGATGAAGCCCCTAAGCTGACTGGCAAAGGCAAGTAAAGATTTGATCAAACTATGAGTAAGGATATGTTATGAAATGGTTTGGGGCCTAACTACCAGCAACTCTCCTCTGGCCGCCACAGCTATTAGTGTCTGGGATGAGTCATGACATCCTCCGTACTTGTCGTGCCGTACGCATAAGTGAAAATTCAGAGGACAGTCTTGGCGAGTGATGTCAACTCGGAGGAACATGCCAAGCGAGCAGGCCAGCGGCTGCACTAGACCATGCCTTATGACTGGAAGGAGAACAGATGGCCCATATTATCACCAATACCCAGGGTCTGGGTGGCCAGGCTTGATGCTTGTACTGTATGCTACGGACAAAGTCAAATATAAGTCAACTCTCAAAGTTGAATGACACAGAGGACCTTTTGTGTTATAGCAGTATATGACTTTCAACTAAGAAAATATGGGTATGAAAATGACACTGGATTAGGAACATTGTTGTAGCCCGTGCCAAGTCTTTGAGCATCAATCACTGATAATCCTTTTTTGAGTCACTGAGGCTTCACAATATCTGCACAAATAATTTCTGGTTAGCCAACCACATGGCCTCACGGTACACACTCAAAACACTCATAATGCAAACATACGCACATTTTGGTATTTTTTAGTATTTATAGAGCTTATTGTGCGTAATCACCGGGTGTCATGACATTTCACTGCATATATGTATGAACGTATGTATATGTATGTGACAAATAATCTCTTGAACTTGAACTTGAACTTGAACATACAAAAGCACACACACACACACCTACACACACCCACGCCAAAGAGAGAGTGAGCAACAATATATACAGTAAACACACTGGCGTCCCCCCTCTGCGCTGCTCTCCAGCGTGTGCACGTCACCTCTGAGTAAATATTTGATTCCAGCCGTTGGGGCTGGACGGCACTTTGATGTCGGCGTTGGGAACGTTGGGTTCGCTCGATGGTTCTCTCTTTCCGTACGAGATGCTCTCTTGACCTGACATTCCTCGGCCTACCATGGTA
>NC_137197.1:3351564-3354064 GCF_960531495.2 Zeus faber
CTCTCTCCCGCACTCTCCGCTGCTTTGGATGGTCGACCCCAAGTACTTGAACTCATCCGCCTTCTCCACCTCCACTCTTGTACGTCACCCTGTGTTCCTCCCTCTTCTTAAAATACCTATTCACAACAGCCAATTCCATCCTTTTGGCGAAATCCACCTCCATCTGTCCTTCCACATTCCTCTCCTTGACACCATACCTACGCATCACCTTCTCGCTACCTATGTCTCTGATCCCTTCACCAACGTCCCCATTGAGATCTGCTCCAACGACCTCTCTCTCTCCCTTGGGGACGCTCTCCACCACTACATCCAACTCACTCAAGAATTCTTCTTTCTCTTCCATCTCACACTCAACTTGAGGAGCCTACGCACTGACCACATTCATTATCACCTCATCAATGTCCAGCTTCATGCTCATCTCTGTCCGACACTCTCGTCACCTCCAAAACAGTCTCGACATGTTCTTCCTTCAAGACCATCCCTACCCCGTTTCTCCTGCCATCCACTCCAGGGTAGAACAGTTTGTATCCGGCTCCGATACTCCTGGCCTTACTCCCCTTCCACCTGGTCTCTTGTACACCTAGTACATCTACCTTCCTTCTCTCCATCATGTCAGCCAGCTCTCTCTCCTTACCCTTCATAGTGCCAACGTTCAAAGTTCCTACTCTTTCCCTCCTTCCTCTCCTGCTGTCTCCAGACACGCCTTCTCCCTCTTCTTCTTCTTTGGTCGACAGTAGCACAATTTGCGCTGGCACCAGTTGGCGGTCGTCGTTAACCCGGGCCTCCACCGATCCAGTATGGAAATCAGATTTGTTGTCCTCATGTTTGATTTGGCATGGTTTTGACGCCGGATGCCCTTCCTGACGCAACCCTCTCTATTCATCCGGACTTGGGACCGGCACTGATGATACACTGGCTTGTGCATCCCCAGTGGCTACATTATCTGTGTTTATTGAGCTTAAAAACTATTGATGAGCAGGTTATATAGAGAATGACATCAAGGCATGGAGATGTATAATATTTTTTATTGAATATTCAGAATTAAATAAGTAACTCCTTTTTAATAATAAATAAATAAAAATGACAAATTATTACGACTTAAATCAAATAATTTCCGTTTGTGAACAATAAGTAACAAGTGCAGCCGCTTTAATTTACATTTCACCAAAATAAAATTTTGATCAAATCAAAAACAAAATAAATATGACAAAGTAGGTCTGAAAAAATAATAAAGTTTGTGTTGTTGTCCTTCTTTATCAGGACGTCTCGTTGACATATTCTACACAATGAATATTTAACGTCTGCCCAACCTGTCCATGAGGGAGGGGGCGGGCCTTAGTTCTATATCGACAAACGTGATTGGTCAGAGGGGAAAGATCAGCTTTAGATCGTCCAAACGGATTGGCTTTCTGTTGCAACTTGCCGAACGCAGCAATGAATAGACTTGCGTGTTTTTTATAGAAATGATTTTATTTTACGAGTTTATTTTATTTGGACATATAGGGATACAATATGGCAATAGTTATCATAATCATTATATCACCCAGCATTAATTTAAATTGTGCTTGGGGGGAATTATTTTCACCGGACGTTATGAGAAATTTTTTGTGCGAGTTTTGTCCTTTTATTTTGCAGATGTAATGGTCTGCCATAATGAGAATTTGCTGTTTTTAATGATAGAGCCGGAGCAGCGGGTGGAGCAGAAGCGTTCCAGTGGTCACACAGTATCATAGTTGTACTTCCAGCAGACAGAACTGAGGCTCTTGATGAAGTGGAAACAGACCTCCCTAAACCACGTGCTGGAACATGCCCAACATGACAAACACACCTCGGTGTCATAACCATGAAGAGATGTTTCAACGTTGTCTTGTGAAATTAATTAGCTTTGTGGTTTAAAAGAAAAATAGGAGAGTAAAAATATCACCATGTCTACAATGCATTGCACACCTTCCACAGTTTTTATGCTGCCTTTATTCGAACTCGGAAAATCCGTCCTCCCGCTTAGAGAAGTGCAAAAGGACCACCGTTTGAATTGCTAATCGTTCGCCGGCACGACTGATTTGCAAAGACGGCAATTGACTAAATTTCCGTCTTTGGGAAAATTCTTGTTCCACCTGAGCGACCCACACCCACCGGCGCGAATATATTGGAAATCGCCGATTGTTGGGCTGACGGTAGCGGAGGACAATTTTGACATATCACCCAACAATACTATGTCCACATGCACTGATGATGAGAGTGCAGTCTGGGAGAGACCGACTGAGTCCTACTTTCAACCACCACGGTGCCCGTGTCGGAGCGGCACCGAAACAGCCCAATGACCGTCATGCACTCGCACGAGTGCGACCACGTGAATTCAAACTCGCACCCTTTTAAAAAACGGTTGCATATGCAACCATTTCGGCCGCCGTCTGGAAGCCTGCGTATTGTTCTGGTGTTGTTTTGGTTCTTTTTGAAGACCTCCATCAAAACAGCTACATTTGAGCTTCATCTTTTGGGT
>NC_137197.1:3359064-3369064 GCF_960531495.2 Zeus faber
TAGTGTTGCATTATAGTATTATAGTATTAAAGTCGAGTTATTGCCCAAACACAAAATCAGATCTGACGATAAAGATATTGATCAGGTTGGATCCAGAGACTGAATCTGATCCTCCACCCTCCCCCCCCCCACCTCCTCCTCTTCCTCCACACTCCTCTTTTACCTCCTCCTCCTCCCTCCTCCTCCCCCACCCCCTCCTCTTCCTCCACTTCCTTTCCTCCTCTTCCTCCACTTCCTCTCCCCCTCTTCCTCCACTTCCTCTGCTCCTCTTCCTCCACTTCCTCTCCTCCTCTTCCTCCACTTCCTCTCCTCCTCTTCCTCCACTTCCTCTGCTCCTCTTCCTCCACTTCCTTTCCTCCTCTTCCTCCACTTCCTCTCCTCCTCTTCCTCGCCGTTCTGCCTGATGTGACATTTTAATCTGCACCTTTTTCAGAACTGTTGATGGAGGGATGAAGGAGGTGGTGATGGAGGTGGTGATGGAGGTGGTGAGGGAGGTGGTGATGTAGCGGTGGTTTGACCTGATCGGAACTTGATGGAATCCTTCTGATTTTCTTACTTTTTACTTTAACTCCAGTACTGTGTCGAGCTGTTTTATAAATTCCATTTTAGAACATTTGTTAAATTTGCATTTTAAGAATATTTCCACCAAGATTCGAGGTCATGATGTGTAGCAGGTTCTTTCTCTTTTGGTACTTTAGAGCATGTAAGTGGAAATATTGATTATTTTATTGCTTGTGTAGAATGTTTGAGATAAGATGGTTGCAGAAGCAGCTCAGGAGGAACATGAAGTACAGGGTGGAGGAGGAGGCCGGACGCCAAATTCACAGTATATACAGTACATAATAATAAGCAGTCCAACAGGAATGAACGCCCCAAACACAGTTTTATGAGTAGTATTGGTAGCAGTAGTCGTTTTTTTGTGAGCCAAAGTAAACTCCAGGGAGTTAAATGGTAGAATGTCACCGTTTGCTGGTGTGCTCCAGCATAATGTACAGCCTGAGGCCTGAGTCACCCTGACCCCCTGACCCCGTGACCCCGTGACCCCGTGACCCCGTGACCCCTGGCCTGTTTGAATGGAAGGTCCCGCTGCAGCCTGCCATAGGACAAACACTGATAAGGGGATCTGATAACACGCCGCAGGGAAATGCTGGTTTTCTAACAAAAATAATCATAACAGATATAGCTGCAGGCAGCAATGCACGGGGCCCGGGGCCGTCGGCCCTTGATTAAAGCGCAACGGGCGAGACGGCCCTGGGGATCTCAAGTGGTAGTGTACGACCCCAATACGGCCAGTAAACCCCTCAGCGTACATTGAATCGAATGTTGTATTTCATAAGGTTTGTTTTCTTGGCAGCTCTGTTTTCGTAATGTAATCTCTTGCTGGAACATTATATTTTGTTCCACAAGATGTTTTCAAGTCCTGATAAAGTCCTTCCTTTTCTCAAGGTCGCAGAGGGTTTTAGCCTTTTTAATTGTCAGTGGTGGATATTGCACATATTACAGTACCATTCAAGTGGAATTTTGCTTCATATGTAAGTACTAATACAAATGTACGCTGGGATATGCAGCTGAATACAGACGTAGAGGCTTAGTCCTCACTCTGATCTCTGTTTAAACCCAGAACTGTTTTTAGGGTTTTGAGTGTGATGTCATATCATAAACTGCTTGTTTTTACTAAACTGCTTCTATTTACTAAGCTGATTGTATTTACTAAACTGCTTGTATTTACTAAACTGATTGTATTTACTAAACTGCTTGTGTTTACTAAACTGATTGTATTTACTAAACTGCTTGTGTTTACTAAACTGCTTGTATTTACTAAGCTGATTGTATTTACTAAACTGCTTGTATTTACTAAACTGCTTGTATTTACTAAGCTGATTGTATTTACTAAACTGCTTGTATTTACTAAGCTGATTGTATTTACTAAACTGCTTGTGTTTACTAAACTGCTTGTATTTACTAAGCTGATTGTATTTACTAAACTGCTTGTATTTACTAAGCTGATTGTATTTACTAAACTGCTTGTATTTACTAAACTGCTTGTATTTACTAAGCTGATTGTATTTACTAAACTGCTTGTGTTTTCTAAACTGCTTGTGTTTTCTAAACTGCTTGTATTTACTAAGCTGATTGTATTTACTAAACTGCTTGTGTTTTCTAAACTGCTTGTATTTACTAAGCTGATTGTTTTTACTAAACTGCTTGTGTTTACTAAACTGCTTGTATTTACTAAGCTGATTGTGTTTTCTAAACTGCTTCTATTTACTAAACTGCTTGTATTTACTAAGCTGATTGTTTTTACTAAACTGCTTGTGTTTACTCAACTGCTTGTATTTACTAAACTGCTTGTATTTACTAAACTGCTTATGTTTACTAAACTGCTTGTATTTACTAAACTGCTTGTATTTACTAAGCTGATTGTATTTACTAAACTGCTTGTGTTTACTAAACTGCTTGTATTTACTAAACTGCTTGTATTTACTAAACTGCTTGTATTTACTAAGCTGATTGTGTTTTCTAAACTGCCTCTATTTACTAAACTGCTTGTATTTGCTAAGCTGATTGTTTTTACTAAACTGCTTGTGTTTACTAAACTGCTTATATTTACTAAACTGCTTGTATTTACTAAACTGCTTGTATTTACAAAGCTGATTGTATTTACTAAACTGCTTGTATTTACTAAGCTGATTGTGTTTTCTAAACTGCTTGTGTTTTCTAAACTGCCTCTATTTACTAAACTGCTTGTATTTGCTAAGCTGATTGTTTTTACTAAACTGCTTGTGTTTACTAAACTGCTTATATTTACTAAACTGCTTGTATTTACTAAACTGCTTGTATTTACTAAGCTGATTGTATTTACTAAACTGCTTGTGTTTACTAAACTGCTTGTATTTACTAAGCTGATTGTTTTTACTAAACTGCTTGTATTTACTAAACTGCTTGTATTTAGGGAGCCCGTGTCTTAAATTGCCTTTTTTTTTTTTTTTTTAACTAGAGCAGCACGCCGCCATCTTAAGCAACGTGCCCCTCCGTGACCAATCAGAGGTCTGCATTGCTGGAGCATCAAATGCGTTGTGGAGCTTTTTGTGATTTCTGTGTTGATCTGTTGCGTCTCCCGAAATCGCCCGCTGTTATCCAGCCCCGGTGGAGGTAAAGGAACCCGTCCACAGTGCTGTGTGCTTGTCTGTGAAGCGCGCCTCACGCTCCCGGCACAATCTGGAGGGGCTGCATCGCTCCATCTGTTTGGACCACGGAGCCCGCCCGCCGCTCAGAGCTGGAACGACGACGCGCCCCTTGATTTTGCTGGGCCCAAATGTCTCATGACGAAGGAGAGTGCTTGGTTCTTGGGTCAGATGCTGGTGCTTGAAATTGTATCCCTGTGGTTTTAGACCCCGGCCGGCCCTGATTGTAGTTCTTTTAATCCGCAGCCTGGCCTCACGGGCCTTGATTTCCTGTTTCGTCTCCATCCTTGTGTCCTCACTGACTTGACTGTCCCCCCGTGAGCTGCATGAAAGGTGTGCAGGTGTGCCTCATCTTTTACTCCTTCGAAAAAGACACAAACTGGGATTTAAAATCTTCCAGGAGCCCTCCCATCTGGAGATCTCATGACTTTGCCCTATTCTGTGAACCTGGTCAGGCCATATGACTGGTTGTTTTCATTCTACCCTCATCCCCGGGGGTGAGGAATAACCAATCAATGTCAACTCAAAATGCGGTGAAAAGATAAATGTTTTGTTGTTCTCTTGCTGCTACTATCGGGAGATGGCCAACCCTGGCCCAATTTTTAATTGTTTGAGTACACCCTGTGATTTCAAAGATAGATCTGGGCTTGGTATCATTCACCTAAATGTCAGAAGTCTACTTCCTAAATTGGATCTAGTGAAAATCATCTGATACTGATATCCTTGTTTGGTCTAAAACTTGGCTTGACAAACACGTTGCAATTAAAGATGCCGCTGTTTTTCATTGTGACCATCCCAGAAAAGCTGGCTGCGTTGCCATGGGTATAAAGAACAAATGTTGTGTTGCCATCTTATCATCAGTATCTCTCAGCAGACAATTTGAACTTCGTGCCTAGAATTGGGAACTTCTTATGCCGGGGACTTGACTTACGACTTGACTTTCAAAGTGCTCAGATCACTGCACTGTTCGCACTACACAGCTTTCTGTCTTGTGATGGGAATCCTGCCGTGTCGCAGTTCCACACTACAGGACTGATCAGCGACACGCATGACAAGATATTTCACCGGGAGGAGAAGAGAAACAGTCCGTCGGGTCTCCAAACTACGTTTTGTCACGAAAAACACACACGAGAAGTGACGCGATACCGTGTTCGGGACAGGATTTATTCATTATGATATTTATTTATTTATTTATCTATTTATTTTTTATTTTATTCTTCATCACTGTTAAAAAAACAACAATAAAAATGCAGAATTGAAGCTCCCGTCTCTCCTTTTCGACCCCCCTCCCGCTCAGTGTCTGCTCTCATTGGCTGTAGCTCGTTGCGTCGCTCTCCGACTCCATCCCGACCCGCCCAGATATTGAACCTGCTTGATGTCTCGCCGGCGTCCGGGAGCCATCGGCGAGCGGTGCGATGGCGTCGTGAGCGGTCCACACCACACGCCCGTCGCTCACGGGGGCCCGGCGTGATTTTCCTCCACTCTGGGGCTTTGCTCGGCCATCTCCAAAAACTTGTCGGCGAGCGGAAAATCATGACCGGAATCTGTGCAGCAACAAGCTGTGCTCTGCTCGTCCCTCAGGTCGCACACAGGGCAGAGTCGTTGAAGCAGTTGTTGATGATTAAAGAATGAATAAAGAGTCGTTGCAGGTTGAGAAGTTGAACTCCACTTGCAGACTAACTCTGTCCTAGATGCAATAGTATACAAATACTCTGTGTTGTATGTGTTGTATGCATGCTGACAGCACAGGTAAAAAAATAAATAAAAATAAAAAATAAAATAATAATAATAATAATAAAAAATTTTATGTAAAAATCAGGCCAGAATCACGTATCCTGACCTGGGCATTATGGGCCAGTTGATTGGTGTTGTAGGTTGTTGTAGACCCCCCTCAGTCAGCAGTGGGGCTTCATCATTATTGAGACAACTTCCAACCTTATATTTTGATGAGGCTCTCAGGCTGGACTTTTAAACCATTTTTAAATCGACACCGCCATCGCGGTGTCGTAGCTACAGTCATACAAGCTAAATTCCCCAAATCAGGACCATGAATTGTTCTTAAACAAGATTTTAAGCATGTCTGTAAAGAGCTTTTCTTTCGTGATTTGTGGGACTTTGACTGGAACAAGATCGCTCTCATTCATGATGTAGAACTGGCTTGGAAATACTTTCATGATACTTTTACTAATATCATAAATGCGCACGTTCCCTTCGCAAATTTAGAGTGAAAGGCGAAAACAATCCCAGGATCGTTTTGGCCTTTCACTCTAAATTTGCCATTTCCCCTCAGCTGTCCAGTCTACAAAAGTATATAATATATATAATATAATATATATCTAATATTTATAATATCATTCAGGTTTTATAAAAAAAAAAACAGCACAATAACCGCTGCTATTAAAGTGGTGAATGACGTTATTGAGGCACTGGACTGCAGAACGTATTGTGCAGCTCTTTTTATTGATTGGTGCTTGATTGGTGCTTGATTGGTGGACGGACTCTACAGTGTCGGCTTATCAGGCTGAGTTGGTTTTCAAATGACTTATCAGCTGGAACACAATGTGTCCAGTTTGCTGGGTCTTCCCCTTCCTTCCTCCCTGTATCAAAAGTTGTGCCCCAGGGTTCCATACTAGGACCCCTGCTGCTCTCCATACTCGCCAAACCCTGTGTGTTTGTGTGTGTGTGTGTGTATATATGTATATATATATACCTTTATATTTATTTTAATGCGAGCCCTAACGGGAGCAGCCGACAGAAAAAGAAAAAGAAGAAAAAGAAGAAGAAGAAGAAGATATCATATATATTTTTTATTTATTACTGTTTTAAGTATATATATTTAGCTACGGCTACTACTGTTATCCAGCATCTTGCATTTTCTCGAATGGGTCCCGTTATTTATTTGTTGTTTGAAGCCTCAGGCAGGGAGACATTCTGAACGGTGGAGGACAATACAAAATAAATGGATAGAAAATTGATGGAAGGACAAATGGAATCATCGGGCGGTACAATATGCTTAATAAAATGGATAGAACCCTCTCCCTCCTCTCAGCCTGCTTTCCTTTTCTTGGAAACCAGTTTATATTTGGTTTGTTTTGTGGCGTTTCCCCCCTGTCATTTCCTCTTCCTAATGAGTCCATCGGCGTGAGGAGCCGAGTGCTTAAAAGCTCTGTAATGGCTCTATCCCCACCCACCTACCCACACACACACCACCCCCCTACCCCCCACCCCACCACTCACTCCCTCCTGCTCCCTTCTGCTCTCTCCCAGTCCTCGATGCTCCCCAACGCTCCCCGATGCTCCCCAACGCTCCTGATGCTCCCCAATGCTCCCTGACGCTCCCTAATGCTCCCTGACGCTCCCTAATGCTCCCCAAGGCTCCCTGACGCTCCCCGACGCTCCCTGACGCTCCCTGACGCTCCCTCACGCTCCCTCACGCTCCCTCACGCTCCCTCACGCTCCCCGACGCTCCCCGACGCTCCCCGACGCTCCCCGACGCTCCCTCACTCCCCAAGGCCCCCTGATGCTCCCGCACACTCCCTCACGCTCCCTGACACTCCCTCACACTCCCCGACGCTCCCTCACCCTCCCTGACACTCCCTCACGTTCCCTGACACTCCCTGACACTCTCTCACGCTCCCCGACGCTCCCTGACGCTCCGCCACGCTCCCCAAGGCCCACTGACACTCCACTACACTCCCACACGCTCCCTCACGCTCCCTGATGCTCCTTCACGCTCCTTGACGCTCCCTAACCCTCCGTTCACACATGCGCTGACAAAGAGGCTTGCTGTCGCTGACGCTAGCTGGCTCTTGTCGCTCAGGTTATTTTAGCCGGACGGACAGAACTCCCAAATGCTGTTAACAAACTTTGAAACTAGTAGTTATAGAGAGAAAAGAACGCTCCCGAATGCTCCCCAGCACTCCCGAAGGAAACGCAAAAGTTATCCCAGTCATCCTCGTGCGATCGACTTTCACTAATCGAATTATATTGAAATTCAGCCGATCACGTCAATACTTATATATATGAAAACGGATGTGCACTCTTTAAGGGAGAGAGTTGTGTTTTTTGTTAAGTCATTTGTGTTCTCAGATAAAGAGCCTGTTTTTGTCAGGGTTAGAGCAGGGCGTCTCAACTCATCAAGGAAGATTGGCCCTTTTAAAAAGGTAGAAAGTTGTCAATGAACTACAAAAACAACACCACCACATTCATAAACTTTCTGTCAAACTACTGTAAGTTTTGGCCTAGAAATAGTCAATCAAAGACCTGTGTTATTTGGATCGTAAATACAGGACCAAGTACCAAGACATGCATTGATAAGTTGACAGAATTCCAAAATGTTTCCTCTTCAGTTACATCAGTGTGACAAATACCAGATGAGTGGGCCCTGTGTAGAAAGTCTGGCCCCCGACAGGATGTGGTTGAATAGCCGTGGGTTAGAGAGGGTGTTTTCTGCTTCCTCTTAGAGTGAACCGCCGTGGGAGAGGAGCTGCGACGCCACCTCCCCAACGACTGGATGCTGAGAATCACAGCATCCAGTCGTTGGGGAGCTGGCGTCGCAACCCCTCCTTGTGAAGACAACCAGGATCCCTGCGTCGGATCCTCTGGTGCTGAAGTGGGTCCACAGGGGGTTCAAAAACCATGCAAAACCATCATTGCTTCACTATATCCCAATACGTCAATTCATCGCCATACAATACCCCCGAAAGACCTTTGAATTACCGCCCATGCAGCCCTAAGGAGTCCTCTTTAGACGCTACATATGAAGCTATACTAAGGTATTGTAATTATAGCTAACTAACTTATATTACCTCTTACAAAGTAATCTTACATTACAGGCCAATACAGAGCATGTATACATTATGAGGTGTAGCTTGTGGAGTTAGTTCTGTCAGACAACTTGACGACGCCACGCGCTTCCACGCCCTGGTATGGGCCGGCCTATTTAAGCAGCCGGTACCTCCTGCCCCGCCTGCTTTGCTGCCTCACATCCCTCCACCTCCCTGCATCCGCCTGTTGCACTCTACTCAAATACTTTTATCACTGTCGGATCTGGAATTTTTTAATTGATAGACTTTCAGTCTTGTCTTGTGTTGCAATGTGTTTTTTAAAGTAATGTGTGCTGCCTACAGATGATACACACAGTATGGTGTCATCATAATGTGGACAGCGTACTGTGTACAGTACAGCCTCACAGAATTGTCGACCTGTTCAGCTTTTATTTACAGTAGTTTTTAGTTCACTCTGATTCTGCTCCACCCTCCCGTCCAGCGTTCTAAACCTCACCTTGTGAACCCAAACGCCGTTACGAGTATTTTCTCCAAAATCCTCCATACAACTCATGGAACCCGCCCACCCCCATAGCCCTGGTTCCTCCCCACCCAGCAGGCTTTTGGACCCGGGCTCCTCCACCCCGCTGCACCGCCAACCCACTGCACCACCGCACCGGGCCCCTGACACTGCAGCTTTATGCACGGACAGACCCACATTGTGCACACGCAGCAGCACATGCACATATTTGAGCGTGGCGAGCTGAGCGCTGCACAACTTGGCCCCTGTCTGGAGCGCAACTTGACATGACATGAAATTAGGGCTCGTGCGCGGTGCACGGTAATGGCTGCTCCATGTCAACGCTTCATTATCTCCCCGGCTTAGCGGCCTCTGTGTCACGGCGGGGCAGGGAAGGGGCGGGTGTCGCTAATGTGTAATTTTGTGCAATTTCACGGTATTACCTTTTTGCTTACAGGGCTCGTTCTTCTCGCTCTCTCATTTAAACCGGCACCTTCCCTCCTTGACTCACTCATTTACTCGCTCAGTCACTCGCAAACTCATGCACTTTTTTTTGAAGAGCGTCAGTGGGGATGTTACAAGTTGGCGATAAATTGCCTTACGAATAATTGGGAACATTTCGCCTTTTGGAGTGTGTCTGCCACTCTCATAGAGTAATAATACACAGCTACCTGTTTTGAAGATGTGAAAACGCTCCACCTGAAGGGGCTTCCTCTGGCTTTGCCCCGTCAGAGTGCGTCGCTCTGATTAGGAAGGAGGCTGTTGAACCCGCCGCTCCCCCTCCACACTGGTTTTCGGGGGGTCCGGGGGCATGGAGCTGGGCTCGGTATCAGGCCCGGCCAGGCACTTCCTGTGCGGATACAAAGCAGCAGGAAGTTCACTGAGAGCCCCCCCCCCCCCCCCCCCGTACCGCACCACAGAAAACACGACCAAAGTGTGTCGGGTGTCGGGAGATATTCGGCTGGCTTCTGTGTACACACCGTACACGTGTGCACACACACACAGACACACACACACACACACACACACATATATATATATATATATACATATATATATATATATATATATATATATATATATATATATATATATATATATATATGGGAGGTATGTGTGTATCTGTAAACTGTATATGTGTATATACATGGATACTGTATATCACCTAGGTAAGTCTTAGCAACAATGCTGTATGTATATATATATTTATATATATATATGTGTGTGTGTGTGTGTGTGTGTGTGTGTGTGTGTGTGTGTGTGTGTGTGTGTGTGTGTGTGTGTGTGTGTGTTTGTGAGGAAGAAAGAGGAGGAGGAGGCCGTACATGTGAAAGCGAGGGAAACAGATAGTGAGAAAGGGAGAGAATGGTAGTTACTGTACACCAGTGTGTTTGTTTGTGTGTGTGTGTGAAAGCAGCTTCGGCCAGAAGCCGCTCAGTAAATACATTTGCAGACAGATTTGCGTGGCCGGGGCCGGCGCTGGTGATGTTGCGGTCGTCCCCGTTTCCCTGTTCGCTAATTAACCACCG
>NC_137197.1:3376564-3391564 GCF_960531495.2 Zeus faber
AGAGCAGAGGAGATCAAATGAGGGGAGAGGGGGAGGGGGGAGGAGGAAAGAGGGGGAGCGTGCGGTGGCCTCCACATGCTGCCTTTCACTTTCCCTCTCTCTCCATTTCTCTCTCTGTCCTTCAGTTTCCCTCTCCCTTCATCTCTCCCTCTCTCTCTCTCTCCTCATTAACACACACACACAGACTTACTCACATACACACACACACACACACACACACACACACACACACAGACTCACTCACACACACACACACAGACTCACTCACATACACACACACACACACACACAGACTCACTCACATACACACACACACACACACACACACACACACACACACACACACACAGACTCACTCACACACACACACACATACATTGATATGGATATCTCATGACGTTATGAATAGATGAACAGATGGATGGATGGATGGATGGATAACTGATGGATGGATGGATGGTGGATGACTGATGGGTGGATGATGGATGGTGGATGACTGATGGATGGATGATGGATGGATAGATACATAATTCATAAAATCCAGGACTCATATCAAACATTTCAGATATGGTTTTCTTGTTTTTCTACTTTTTGGCCTTTGGTTGTTTGGTTGTTTGACAAATGAAGGGAAGTGGACGACGACGACTTGTTTTGATTTCTTTTGTATTTTTGTCGTGTTTTCTACTTGGGCATCAGCAGCGCGCATGTCAGTTGGTGGCTTCTCTCAAACCCTCTGCGTGGTGGTGGTGTAGTAGTGGAGTGAAACCAGGATCTGCATGTGAGCACTGGTCCTAACACAACACTCCCTGGGAGGAAGTGAGGGAGGGATGGAGGGATGGAGGGAGGGAAGTAGGAAGTGAGGGAGGGAGAAAGCCAGGGAGGAAGCCAGGGAAGGAGGGAAGAAGTGAGTGAGGGAGGGATGTAGGGAGGAAGGGATGAAGAAAGCGAAGGAGGGAGGGAGGAAGCGAGGGAGAAAGAGATGGAGGGAGGGAGGGAAGAAAGGATGAAGAAGCGAGGAAGGGAGGAGGGGAGAAAGTGAGGGAGAGGGAGGGATGAGGGAGGGATGTAGGAAACAAGTTAGGGAGGGAGGAAGCCAGGGGAGGGAGGGAGAGAGGGAAGAAAGGATGAAGAATCGGGGGAGGGAGGAAGGGAATAAGCAAGGGAGAGAGGGAGGAAGAGATGGAGGGAGGGATGTAGGAAACGAGTGAGGGAGGGAGGAAGCAAGGGGAAAGGGAGGGAGGGAGCGAGTCTCCTCAGATCCTTTGTGGTTCGCATTCCATAACCCCCCCCCCCACACACACACTCACACACACAGTCACACACACTCAGTCACACACACACACACACACACACACACACACACACACTCACATACAGTCACACACACACAGTCACACACACACTCACACATACAGTCACACACACACACACACACACACACACACACACACACACAGTCACACAGTCACACAGTCACACACACACACACACACACACACTCTCACACACACACTCTCACACACACACACACACACACATACTCACACATACTCACGCACACACAGACGCACACACACACACACACACACTCTCACACACACACTCTCACACACACACACACACACACACACACACACACCGCTGCTTCCTGCGGCAGGAAGTGAGCGAGCGCTGCTTCCTGTCACCATCCTCTCTCATGTGGTCACTTCCTCTTGTTTTGCAGCTCCACCTCCGTTCTGGTGAATCAGAGCGGAGGTGGAGCTGCAGGGTGGCGTGGGGGGATGGCGGGTGGGGGCGGGGTACTTTTTACAGCTTTCACCGAAGTGGCGGTAAAAAAGTACTGGCTGTAAAAGTACTTCACGTATGACAAGTGAGAGTACTCATCATATCCGCTGTGCATGAGTACTTCTCATGAGTTGTGTTTTCTTTTTTCTGCAGGTGATGTTCACACAGATCCTGATGATTCTTTAAGTATTTAAATTTAATACACGAACATCTAATTTACATATAATTCATAAAATATAAATATAAATCCTGATTTATTTGAACTAAAGAGGAAAATTCATGTCACAGTAGTTGTACCGTAGTTTATAGTAAGTGCAGCTGCATTTAAAACTCAATCCTTTTTCTTGTCAAATCAAAGAAAAACAAGGACGCAAATCCAGGTTTTGTCTCAATTTCATGTTTAAGTGAAGAAGTTAAAAAACAGGAACGTCGGGACGCTTCCCACCGCTTTCCCCTTTTGTTTTCAGGGTTTTTTTTTCCCAAACTTATATGTTGTGTCTTTGAGGAGGTTTAAACACACACACACACACACACACACACACACACGCTCGCGCGCGCACAGCTGTGTCCTGACTCCGGGCGGGCGCGGCGTGTTTTCAGGACGGTTCTGCCGGGCGGCTCGGGGACGTCACGGGTTCGGTGTAACCTTGCTGTGGAATGTTGATTGTGACGGCGGCTGGGAATCCTGCCGACTCTGTTTCCTAAGAGATAGCGACGCGCCGGCAGCGATAGCGTTTGAACTTTGCACGCGGTGATTACCCGGAATGTTTGGATTCCTGTGTTCCGCGCGCGCAGTGTGTCGCGGCGAGGAAGGGGCCCCCGGCGCGGCGCTGCTCGACAGGTGCCCTGCGTGGGCACCGTGGTGCAGAGTTGTTGTGTGTTTGTTTGTTTGTTTGTCTGTCTGTGTGTCTCTAAATCTTGTCCAAAAGGTTGAATCCCGCGGCATCAGCGGAGCGAGAGGATGGATCTGAATCGGTTTCTTTGACTTTTTTCGTTGTAAAGTAACAAAGCAAAAGTACTAAAGTTCATTTTTCATGTGTTTATTTGAGTTTATTCAGTTTCAGAGACATTTCAAAGAAATATTGATGCTTTTAATATTGATTTCTAAAACACTCGCTTAAATTTATTATTATTATTATTATTTTTAGTTTTTATCAGGATTTATACTTATATATTAATCAAAATACAGAGACTGGATCTATCAAACTGCTCATCGATGACTCATAAGATCCATGTCCTTGGAAATGAATGACAGCATCTACACCATTGTTGTGTCAATTTTGAGCAATTACGATTTACTGTATGAGCATCATCTGCAGAAAAAGTTAGTCGTACTTTACCGGGTATTATGGGCTCCGGGGTCTGGATATGACAAGGGCTTTAACTTTTCATACTTTAACTACATTTGAATGAAAGTACTTTTACTCAAGTAGAAATGTCAATTTAGTTCTGTCGCTGGAATCGTTTTGTGTCTGGGTATTTGTACTTGTACAAAAGCAAAAGGTCTGAGCACTTCTTCCACTGCCCTGTCCTGGTCTTTCCTGTTATTGCATCTTTTAAAACCCTTATAAAGTGGAGAGAGAACCACCCCCGCCCCTTCCCCATCCCTCCCCCTCCACAGCTGCCCCCACAACATTGGAAAGTGCTTGTTGAAGTGGGTTTGTAAGCAGAGTGTGAGTTATCTCCGAGTAAGTACGCATTGTTCTGTTACACAAGACGGATTAGAGGTGTGTGACGTCTGTCACAGAATAGAGAGAGAGAGACAGACAGAGAGAGAGAAAAGAGAGAGAGCTCCTCTGTCCCGTCGTCAGGATGATGGAGGGCTGTGACTGTGTCTGGGCGCTCGCATCACATTCATTCCGAGTTGCAGCACCACTGAAATTACCCAGCAGAGAGAGAGACAGACAGAGAATCAGAGAGAGACAGAGACAGAGAGAGAGAGAGAGAGAGAGAGACAGACAGACAGAGGGAGAGACCTTGTGACCTGACATGGAGCCCGGTCCCTCTTGTTGACGTATGAAGGAGAGAGGCAGCGTCTCAGCTGAACAGGGAAGGTTCTGTCACCGCCGTCAGGTCACCTGATCCTGGAGAGAGGGGCAGGGCGGGAGGACGGATGGAGCGCTGGAGGGCGGAGCGGGAGGAGGGCTGGAGGCCTGGCTGCTTGGAGCGCTGGAGGATTGGCGGACAGAGGGATGGCGTGTGGGATGGGAGGATGGCTCATGGATGGAGGGCCGGAGGAGGGACGGAGGGTCGCAGGAACTGTGGGCTGACTGGTTGCAGGGATGGCGGGTTGAAGGGATGGTGGCCTGGAGGGGCAATCTGAACGGATGGATGGAGGGACGGCCCGGAGGGATGGAGGGAGGGATGTAGAGATAGAGGAATGGAGGCATGGAGCGCAGGCAGATACTGTAACTACATTTTGTTGTTTACCGTCTCTCAGGTCCGTCCCGTCCAGAGAACCTCCACTAACTTCTAGAAGTGGTTGCCAAGTTTCCAGACACGCATCAGCGGCTGTCGGTGTCGTAGCGCGTTAATTCAGTTTTCGTGTACATATGAAAAATGGTCGACAACGGGGAACGGAAGGAGAAGCAGCTAATGAGGCTCCAGGAGAGTGTAGTTCAGAAAGCACCGCGTCAGTGCCGAGTGAAAGGAGCGAGGGTGGAGGGTGAGTGGAGCCCAGCGCGGAGGAGACATCACCCCGCTTTACACCACCTCCCCAGGGAGACGTCACCCCGCTTTACACCACCTCCCCGGGGAGACGTCACCCCGCTTTACACCACCTCCCCAGGGAGACGTCACCCAGCTTTACACCACCTCCCCGGGGAGACGTCACCCCGCTTTACACCACCTCCCCAGGGAGACTTCACCCCGCTTTACACCACCTCCCGGATACACAGTTTACACAGCGGGGCCGGATCTCCCCGTACGAGCCGGCGTATCGTGTTTATCCCGTCTGAGCTTTTTATTTACTGCACGTGGAGCAGAAGGTCTGACGGAGGTGGATCAACGGGGGGAGCGTTTAAAATGTCAGAAAATTCGATTTAAATGGTTTGGTTCCATTAACAAACAAGATCACCACGTCCAGAGTCTGTATCAATTGAAAAATGATTTGTATAGTACATCTCACACACGACACGGGAGCGACTCAAAGAGCTTCACATCCAGTAAAACATCAAAGACATTTGATAAAAAAGAAAGAAAGCAAAAGCATTCGCCAAAAGTTCAACATTTCGCTTTAATTCCGCTTAAAAGATTTCCGATAGCAGGAAACTGCGGACGCCACCGTTTCACATCAATGTCGACGCGCCGGCTGTAAAGCGGAGGAGGGGGAGTGGGGAGAGTGGGGGGCGGGGGGGGCAGATCGTGAACCAGATGTGAGGAGGGTGAGTCACAGCCGGCAACGCTCTGCACGCCAACCAGTCTGAACCACACACACACACCGAGCCACAGGGGCACGGACGCCTTCACAATGTTCAAATATCTACTGGAGAACCTGTCGGATCCGGTGCGATGGAGCCTGGTGTTCTGGAGCCTGTTGTTCAGGGGCCTGGTGTTCTGGAGCCTGGTGTTCAGGGGCCTGGTGTTCAGGAGCCTGGTGTTCTGGGGCCTGGTGTTCAGGGGCCTGGTGTTCTGGAGCCTGGTGTTCTGGGGCCTGGTGTTCAGGGGCCTGGTGTTCAGGAGCCTGGTGTTCTGGGGCCTGGTGTTCAGGGGCCTGGTGTTCTGGAGCCTGGTGTTCTGGGGCCTGGTGTTCAGGGGCCTGGTGTTCTGGAGCCTGGTGTTCAGGGGCCTGGTGTTCTGGGGCCTGGTGTTCAGGGGCCTGGTGTTCTGGAGCCTGGTGTTCAGGAGCCTGGTGTTCAGGGGCCTGGTGTTCTGGAGCCTGGTGTTCAGGGGCCTGGTGTTCAGGAGCCTGGTGTTCTGGGGCCTGGTGTTCTGGAGCCTGGTGTTCAGGGGCCTGGTGTTCTGGAGCCTGGTGTTCAGGGGCCTGGTGTTCTGGAGCCTGGTGTTCTGGAGCCTGGTGTTCAGGGGCCTGGTGTTCTGGAGCCTGGTGTTCTGGAGCCTGGTGTTCAGGGGCCTGGTGTTCTGGAGCCTGGTGTTCTGGGGCCTGGTGTTCAGGGGCCTGGTGTTCAGGAGCCTGGTGTTCTGGGGCCTGGTGTTCAGGGGCCTGGTGTTCTGGAGCCTGGTGTTCTTGGGCCTGGTGTTCAGGAGCCTGGTGTTCTGGAGCATGGTGTTCAGGAGCCTGGTGTTCTGGAGCCTGGTGTTCAGGGGCCTGGTGTTCTGGAGCCTGGTGTTCAGGGGCCTGGTGTTCAGGAGCCTGGTGTTCTGGAGCCTGGTGTTCAGGGGCCTGGTGTTCAGGAGCCTGGTGTTCTGGGGCCTGGTGTTCAGGGGCCTGGTGTTCTGGAGCCTGGTGTTCTGGGGCCTGGTGTTCAGGGGCCTGGTGTTCAGGAGCCTGGTGTTCTGGGGCCTGGTGTTCAGGGGCCTGGTGTTCTGGAGCCTGGTGTTCTGGGGCCTGGTGTTCAGGGGCCTGGTGTTCTGGAGCCTGGTGTTCAGGGGCCTGGTGTTCTGGGGCCTGGTGTTCAGGGGCCTGGTGTTCTGGAGCCTGGTGTTCAGGAGCCTGGTGTTCAGGGGCCTGGTGTTCTGGAGCCTGGTGTTCAGGGGCCTGGTGTTCAGGAGCCTGGTGTTCTGGGGCCTGGTGTTCTGGAGCCTGGTGTTCAGGGGCCTGGTGTTCTGGAGCCTGGTGTTCAGGGGCCTGGTGTTCTGGAGCCTGGTGTTCTGGAGCCTGGTGTTCAGGGGCCTGGTGTTCTGGAGCCTGGTGTTCTGGAGCCTGGTGTTCAGGGGCCTGGTGTTCTGGAGCCTGGTGTTCAGGGGCCTGGTTTTCAGGGGCCTGGTTTTCAGGAACCTGGTGTTCAGGAACCTGGTGTTCTGGAGCCTGGTGTTCTGGAGCCTGGTGTTCTGGAGCCGCCCATAACGCTTCATATTCTCACAAACGTTTGGTACAATTTCTTGGATTATTGAATAATTGTGATTTTATTTGAACCCATTTGCGGGTGAGATTTAACAATATATAATCATGTGGCGGGCCGCATTAAAATTGTCTCATGGAGCGCATGGGGCCCCCGGACCAGTTGTTTGAGACCCTCGTGTGATAGAACCTTTCTATAAGAGTCCGACAGCTCAGCAGGGAAGGGACCAGTCAAGTCCAGGTTCTCGTAGTTAGGGGACAAGAGTCGCAGCAAAAAAAAAGTGGAATGAATGGGAATAAACCTTGAGAAGGAGCGAAGAGAGAACCACAGTGTTGTTGTTGTCATGACGCACGTGGACACGTCACCTCCCTCCCTTACGTACGGCGGCGTTTCTGGGCGTTGTGTAAAACCTACTTGGTAACTTCATTCAGCGGTTGAGCTTTTCATGAGGTGGAAGGTTGTGTTTTCTGGGGCGGTGAGGATCTCGGAATCCTGAAAATAAAGAATATCTAACAGAGTAACTCTAACAGAGAGTAACTCTAATGGAGAGTAACTCTAACAGAGAGTAACTCTAACGGAGAGTAACTCTAACAGAGAGTAACTCTAATAGAGAGTAACTAACGGAGAGTAACTCTAACAGAGAGTAACTCTAATGGAGAGTAACTCTAATAGAGAATAACTCTAACGGAGAGTAACTCTTATGGAGAGTAACTCTAATGGAGAGTAACTCTAACAGAGAGTAACTCTAACGGAGAGTAACTCTTATGGAGAGTAACTCTAACAGAGAGTAACTCTAACGGAGAGTAACCCATACGGAGAGTAACTCTAATAGAGAGTAACTAACAGAAAGTAAATCTAACGGAGAGTAACTCGAATAGAGAGTAACTAACAGAGTAACTCTAACGGAGAGTAACTCTAACGGAGAGTAACTAACGGAGAGTTACTCTAATGGAGAGTTACTCTAACGAAGGGTAACTAACAGAGAGTAACTCTAAAGGAGAGTAACTCTAACAGAAAGTAACTCTAACAGAGAGTAACTCTAAAGGAGAGTAACTCTTACAGAAAGTAACTCTTACAGAAAGTAACTCTAACAGAGAGTAACTCTAACAGAGAGTAACTCTAAAGGAGAGTAACTCTAACAGAGAGTAACTCTAACAGAGAGTAACTCTAACAGAGAGTAACTCTCAGTCGTCCGAATTCCGTCTTCGACTCAGTTTGGGTTTACCCCGGCGCTGCAGACACTCACACAGCTCTTTCTTGGATGTTTTTGCTTGAGGACAACATCCAGTTTGCAGAGTCTCCAAACGTCAAGTCCATGTGGCGGTGGTTTTGGAAACTCTGGTGGTGACATGACGGACATGACGTAGCGGTCAAACGTGAGGAGGGTTGACATGTCAGAGCCATGTTGCCCGGCAGGGGGGCGGCGCATTTGGGGGTCGTCAGGTGAACGGAGGAAAACGATGGATCCTGCTCCAACAGGATGCTGCTCCTATGCAGCTCCAGGGGTGTGTGTGTGTGTGTGTGTGTGTGTGTGTGTGTGTGTGTGTGTGTGTGTGTGTGTGTGTGTGTGTGTGTGTGTGTGTGTGTGTGTGTGTGTGTGTGTGTGTGTGTGTGTGTGTGTGTGTGTGTGTGAAGCAGCAGCTGTGGAGGAGGATTCGCAGTTTTCTGCAAACGGTAGATCTGACCCGCTGACGGGTGAGGGAGGGTTTTGGTGAACATGAAGCTCTGCACTCAACCCCTCTCTCCCTCTCTCTCTCTCCCTCTCCCTCTCTCCCTCTCTCTCTCTCCCTCTCTCTCTCTCCCTCTCTCTCCCCCCCTTCAGTTTGATGTTTGGTTTAGTATTTTGGAAACGTTGTCCACGTCCGCCGCATGTTTTGTCAGTTTGAAAAGGTGAAAAGCTCAAAACCCTCCCCCTCCCCCTCTCCTTCTTCCTGTCTCTCTCTCCATCCCCATCTCTCCATCACTGTCCCTCTCCCTCTCTCTCCTCCTCCTCTCCCCCTCCCTTCTCCCTCTCAGAACTCCATCAGGCACAACCTGTCGCTGCACAGCCGCTTTGTCCGGGTGCAGAACGAGGGAACGGGGAAGAGCTCGTGGTGGATGCTGAACCCGGAGGGAGGGAAGAGCGGGAAGTCACCGCGCCGCCGCGCCGCCTCCATGGACAACAACAGCAAGTTCAGCAAGAGCCGCGGGAGGGCGGCCAAGAAAAAGGTACGCCGTGGCTTTAAATCTGAGGGGGGCTGCCCACATCTCGTGCCATCATCACTGTCGTCGTCCAACCCAAAAACTACGACACAGGCGCCGCCACCGCAGCTCGCGGGTGGAGGCTCGGCGCGTGCACCCATCATCATCATCGTTACATCATCTTCATCATTCCAACTCTGTAAATCGCATTTTTCCCTTTTGAAAAATCCTGAGGAGCAAATATGATACTTCCATCACACACACACACACACACACACACACACACACACACACACCACAACTTGTGGCTGCTTCATGTTTGACAGACTTTCTTTTATATCGCCGGGGTTCCCAAACTGGCTTCGCGGCCCCCTAGGGATACTCCTAGGAACTGCGGGGGTCCGCAAAATCAAATCATAGTATGGCTATAACTCAGTTAATCTTTCTTTTCTTTTTTACTTTTCCTTCTAATTGCGTACAACGATGCACAGAGCAACACCAAGTCAGCTCCTCGCACATGAAAACGTGCCCTGGCGAACTGATTCGGATTCAAAAAAGGCTTTTCTTCGAATCCCTTGAACGTCCGGATGTAAAACACTCATGTTTGAAAGGTTCTGTACAAATGAGCTTGATTAACCTTCTGCGCTGTGACCTCCATCCCAGCTCCACCTCAACATCTGCCTTTGCTTTTGCACACAAGGTTGTGGATTCATGGATTTATATGCTACGCTGTGTTTGATATCGAGAACACAAATGCATGTCCTACAATTTGAAGCACTGTATTTAAAATGATTCAAAGACATGAACACTGTGAGGACCTTTTATTCATACCCAAGTAATTAATTTTTTCGATCAATAAGTCGAAATTTGAATGAGGTGCAGTATTTACAGTGTGTGAGGTGCATTTCGCTCCTTCCTGCTCCGCTGACCCTTCCCTCTCTCTCCCAGCAGCTGTCGCTCCAGGGGGGGCCCGAGGGCGGCGCCGACAGCCCCGGCTCCTACTCCAAGTGGCCCGGCAGCCCCAACTCCCACAGCAACGACGACTTCGACGCCTGGAACAGCTTCCGGCCTCGCACCAGCTCCAACGCCAGCACGCTGAGCGGCCGCCTGTCGCCCTTCATGCCCGAGGACGACCTGGGCCACGAGGGCGACGTGCACATGGTCTACCCCGGAGCGCCGGGCGCCAAGATGGCCGCCACACTGCCCAGCCTGACAGAGATGGCTGGCTCGCTGGGGCACAGCTCGGAGAATGTGATGGAGAACCTCCTGGACAACCTCAACCTGCTGTCGCCCAACAACTCCCAGGTGGGGGGCGGGGCCGCCACGCCCGGCTCCGCCCAATCCTCCCCCTCCTCCATGATGCAGGCCAGTCCGGGCTACCCCTCTTACAGCTCCCCCAGCATGGCTCCCCAGCAGGACTACAGGAAGTGCGTCTACGGCCAGGCGGGGATGGGCAGCCTGTCGCCCATGGCCCTGCAGACACTGCCGGAGACCAAGCCGGCCTTCGGGCCCCCCATGGGGCAGTACGGCTGCCCCGCCGGGCTCCTGAAGGAGCTGCTCACCTCCGACTCGGACCAGCACGGGGACCTCCTGCCCTCCGTCGACTCGGTGGTGTCTCCCCCCGGTGGAGGTTGCATGCTGCCCCCCTACGGCAGCGGGCAGCACGGAGCCAAGCTCATGGGCGGAGGGAACTCTCACCCGCACGCTCTGCCCCACCCTCACCCCCACAACGTCCTCAACCAGACCCCGGCACCGCCGACCATGAACGGCCGCCTGCTGATGTCCCTGAGCCACGGCGGCATCTCCGCCCGTCTGCCCGTCACCAAGAGCTCCATGCAGATGCCCTACGGCCTCTCCAACCACCTCAGCGCCGGGGGGATGCAGGGAGGCTTCCTCCCCCTCAGCACCAACGGCTACGGCCGGCCCGGCCCGGCGCAGCCCCCCCACCCGGAGCGGCTGCCCAGCGACCTGGACGACATGTCCATCGAGAGGTTCGAGTGCGACATGGAGTCCATCCTCCACGACACGCTGATGGACGGGGACTCGCTGGACTTCAACTTTGACCCCATGGTGACCCAGCAGGGCTTCCCCCACGGGGTGAAGACCACCACGCACAGCTGGGTGTCCGGGTAGAGGTGTCGACCGGGCCCCACACTGGACCTCCTCTAATTTAGTCATTTCACAAGTAAAAAGCTGCCTAAAAACTCTGTCGCCCCCCATGAAGCGGGACTGGAGTGGATTCTTTACCTTCAACATTTCAGTTTGGACAAAGCTTTGTTTTATTTTTTCCCATCATGCATTTAACGCTTTTCACCAAGCCCAGACCATCTGCGAAGGACGTGTGTGTATGCATTTGTGTATGTATGTTTGTGAGGATGCTTGTGTGTTTGTTTGTGTGTATGTTTATGTTTGTTTGTTTGTTTGTTTGTTTGTTTGTTTGTGTGTTTGTTTGTTTGTTTGTTTGTTTGTTTGTTTGTTTGTGTGTTTGTTTATGTGTATGTTTGTTTGTTTGTGTGTATGTTTGTGAGGATGCTTGTGTGTTTGTTTGTGTGTATGTTTATGTTTGTTTGTTTGTTTGTTTGTTTGTGTGTTTGTTTGTTTGTTTGTTTGTTTGTGTGTATGTTTATGTGTATGTTTGTTTGTTTGTGTGTATGTTTGTTTGTTTTTGTGTATGTTTGTTTGTGTGTATGTTTATGTGTATGTTTGTTTGTTTGTGTGTATGTTTGTTTGTGTGTATGTTTATGTGTATGTTTGTTTGTTTGTGTGTATGTTTGTTTGTTTGTGTGTATGTTTGTTTGTGTGTATGTTTGTGAGGATGCTTGTGTGTTTGTTTGTGTGTATGTTTATGTTTGTTTGTTTGTTTGTTTGTTTGTGTGTTTGTTTGTTTGTTTGTTTGTGTGTATGTTTATGTGTATGTTTGTTTGTTTGTGTGTATGTTTGTTTGTTTGTCTGTATGTTTGTTTGTGTGTATGTTTGTGTGTATGTTTGTTTGTGTGTATGTTTGTGTGTATGTTTGTGTGTATGTTTGTTTGTGTGTATGTTTGTGTGTATGTTTGTTTGTGTGTATGTTTGTTTGTGTGTATGTTTGTGTGTATGTTTGTGTGTATGTTTGTTTGTGTGTATGTTTGTGTGTATGTTTGTTTCAGTGTATGTTTGTTTGTGTGTATGTTTATTTGTGTGTATGTTTGTTTGTGTGTATGTTTATTTGTGTGTATGTTTGTGTGGTTGTAAGTGTGTATGTATGTGTGTATGTAAGTGTGTATTTCCAACAGTTCCTGTGAACTACAAAAATACAAAAAGAGATTATTTTTTAAATATTTCATCTCACTATGAACCAAGTGCCAAATGCTTTGCCTTAACTTACCAGAGCCAAACTGAAACAGACCTCTCGGGTTCTACTCACTCACGTCGGAGTCGCTCTGCCGTAGAAAGTAGAAAAGCCCCACGGCGGTTTTTCCATTTCTGCGTCAGACGCCGATGACTCAATCTCAGAGCAACAGCAGCATGACAAAAAACATAAAAAAATAAAATGAACGTCAACATAAAACTGCACAAACTTTAGCGTCACGCTGTTTACTCTTCATCCCGGTGTTTGTACATAGCTGGTCAGTGACAGCGGGCTGATGGAGGGGACTGGGGCGGGGCCTGTTCTCTGCTCTCTCAAGATGGAACATTCAGACTCTTTGTCTACGCCTGAATCCATGTACATACATCATCACACCATTTGTAAAATGTGTTCTTCAACCATACTTTGGTTTTTTGTTTTGTTTTTACTCCTGTACATATTGTTTACAGAATGGGATAAAAAAAAGAGTAATAATAATCAAGGCAGCAGACGTCGTTTAGTCAGAACTGGATGGAATTCAGAACCTGGAATCTTTTGAAGAGGTGGGGCTGGAGAACTGTCCTCCCAAGGACTGTCAAAGGTTCAAATCATTTTCTTTTTACTTGTACATACATTGAACATGTATATAAAATTTATACAGTAGATGTTTACTAGATTTAGGATATATATATATGTATGTATATATATATATATATATATATATATATATATATATATATATATATATGTGTATGTATGTATGTATGTGTGTGTGTGTTTGTGTGTGTATATATGTGTGTATATATATAGATATATATACATATATATCTATATATAGATATAGATATAGATACGTATATATATATATTTGAGATCTAAATTATTTGTGGGTTAATATAGATTTATGTCAGAATTGGTGTTTGAGTCATTCTTGTCACACTGAACCTTAATACCACAGGGGCCTATTTATTGTGCCTATTAGAGTAGTTAACAACCAAGGCTTGAAGGTTTTAATATATATATGTGTATATATATATATATATATATATGTGTGTAAATGACAGTCATTCTGAACACCTTTACATCCAGCAGCCTTGAAGTGAACGTGCAGTGGATTCTCCTTTCCAGCGCGCGGGGGGGGGGGGGGGGCGAGCTCCATCTCCTCTTTTTCTGTTGTTTGTTTTTGGTTTCAATGTGGAGTCCAGGTCAGTGCAGCTCCGCCCGCTCCCGCTCACTGGGAGGGTGGGGTCGGGACCCCACAGACGAACCCGTCTTAAAGAAGGAGTCAAATCAATCGTGACTTCAAACCTCCAGCCCGGCGTTAGCGAGCATTGTGCAACACGTGACGTTGGGTCCGTGGCGGCTGTGAACCCCCTCCACCACGGGGAGGGCGTGGCCTCGTCCAAACCAATATTCATGAGCTGAGCTTTCGGTGACAGGTACAAACTCAGCTCCGTGGCCGGGGGGCGTGGCTTCCTAATTCCTAAATCGATGCTGTGATCTGATTGGCTGCATGAAAATGAGCGTGATCTAACGACACCATGAGAATCGGGGGGGGACAGACGACCAAAAGACCAATCAGCTGTGGAAGGTTAAGAAACAGAATGCATCATGGGTAAAGTTGTTGATTGTAGAAAGTATCGGGTTTTTTTGGTTTCGGTTCAACTGTAACTTTCATTCAGCTTCGTTATCATACCTTTAATATGCTTTCCTGCTCCTACCTCGACCTGTCTCTCTCTCCACCTGTCTCTCTCTCCACCTGTCTGTCTCTAACCGTGTCTCTCTCTACATGTCTCTCTCTACCGTTCCCTATCTCTCTACCTCTCTCTCTCTACCAGTCTCTCTACCTGTCTATCTCCTCCAGCTGTCTCTCTCTCTACCTGTCTCTACTTGTCTCAACCTGTCTCTCTACCTCTCCTCTCTCTCTATGTGTCCTCTCTCCCTACCTGTCTCTCTCTCCACCTGTCTCTCTCTGTTGCCTCCAAGCTGGATTTATGTCTCTGTTCCCAGTAGTTGCTGTTCTGACTGGATGCAGCGTGCCACGCTCGGTTTAAACTCCATCGGCCGCGTGTGACGGACTGAACCCCAAAACTGTCTTTCAGAACTTAATCCTGATTTGAAAATAAAAAATACACATAAAAAAACCCAATGACTCTGGAACCCATAAAGACGTGTTGACGGTTTTGGAAGTTTCCTGACGCTTTTCATCCCGGAGCAGAGTACGGGGGGTTTGTTTTTTTTAAATCCAGTGGGTTTCACTGACCGCTGTGCCTTTAACTGTGGAGAGAGAGGAGCTGCTAAGTGGAGTCAGCTGGTGTCGTGTCTGGGGAGGAGAAACCCTGCGTACCCTGTTGCATGATGGGAAACCACGCACATAGATCTTAGAAATGCCAGAATAATTTTAGTGGGATAGACGGTGGAAACATTTCAAAGGGTTCTGCAGAGAGGCCGTGGAACTCGCTGCTGTGTGGCTCTGGAGCCAGGTGTTGCCTTTCTCTGACCCAAAACACCGAGGGTTGCCTTCTCCAGTCAAACTGATAGATTCAAGCATTTTATCACATGGTTTGTCAAGAATTCTTTATATATATATATATATATATATATATATATATTTGTGCCGGTCACTCAAATCAGGATAAACTGAAATAGATCCCATGTTGTCTGTCACAGGGGTTTACTCTCAACAGAGAAGATTCAATGAGCTGTACTAAGTAAATTATATCTCTGCATTTTTCAAATGATTGAATC
>NC_137197.1:3401564-3439064 GCF_960531495.2 Zeus faber
ATCATGTGTCTCTGGCTCCAGCGCTTGTTGTGTTGGACGCTGCAGACGCTGGAAAAGCTCCAACGTCTGAGCCTGACAGCAGCACAGTACTGCAGCTCATGACCTGCAAGATCGACACCAGTCTTCTCTCCTGCTTCCCGGGGCTGCGCTCGCTCCAGTCTGTCTTTGTGTTCCTCACAGCTCCAGCGACAGGCGGCGGGAGGCTATTTATGGCAGTTTCCCGGCTCGCCCACAGCCATATTCCATGATTTATATGAAAAATGCCCTTCTCCACCCAGCGCGGGTTTGTGGTTCGCTGAGACTGGCACGCGACTGCTGGTATTTCCTCTTGGCAGTGGCAGCGGTAGTGAGAGGGAGGCGCACACTGGCACTGGCACAGATAAACACCGCCTCTGTGGGAGTCAAACCAGGTCCAAACACTGGAAAATTCATGTGTCACTAGAACGTAAGAGGATAAATAGAAGAGGTTGTAGAAGGAGAGAGAGGACGAAGAAAGACGACGCAAGAGGAAAATGAGAACGTGGAACAAAGTGCAACGGAGTGGTGAAGACAGAAACAAAGAGAGAAAATGACACAAAACGTTGTTTAAAGAGACGCTCCTCATGTCCGGAGCGACAGACGGGCTTTTGTGTTACGACATCAAAAGAGGAAAAATCAAAGTCAAGTGGAGCTTCTTCACGTGAACCTTAATAACAGCCAGAGCCTCAGAGCTCAAAGAGCTGCTCCACATTTAACACATTCACTGTGAGGGAGGAATTAGACACGCCCCAAACCACACACACACACACACACACATGCAGACACGTGCACACACACACACACACACGCACACACACACACGCACACACACATGCAGACACGTGCACACACACACACACACACACACACACACACACACACATGCAGACACGTGCACACACACACGCACACACACACACGCACACACACACACGCACACACACATGCAGACACGTGCACACACACACACACACACACACACACACACATGCAGACACGTGCACACACACACACACACACACACACACACACACATGCAGACACGTGCACACACACACGCACACACGCACACACACACACACGCACACACACACACACACACACACACACACACACACACACACACACACGCGCACACACACACGCACACACACACCGACACACACACACACACACACATACACACGCACACACACACACACACACACACACACACACACACACGCACACACACGCACACACACACACACATGCAGACACGTGCACACACACACACACACGCACACACACACACACACACACACGCACACACACACACGCGCATGCACACACACATGCGCACGCACGCACACACACACACACACATGCAGACACGTGCACATACACACACACACATGCAGACACGTGCACATAGACACACACACATGCAGACACGTGCACATACACACACACATGCAGACACGTGCACATACCCACACACACACACACACACGCACACACACACGCGCGCGAACGCACGCACGCACACACACACGCACACACACGCGCGCGCACGCACTCACACACACACACCCACACACACATGCAGACACGTGCACATACACACACACGCAGACACGTGCACATACACACGCACACACACACACACACACGCACACACACACACACGCGCGGACACGTGCACATACACACACACACACACACACACGCAGACACGTGCACATACACACACACACACACACACACACACACACAGACATGTGCCAGGAACAAAAAAACTCAAATAAAAAGGAAAAACTCTCAGTGTGAAACACATGATTGATACGTTTCTGTTCTAATTTGATGTGGTGTTGATATTTAAGAAAGCAGCAATAGAGGAGATTGTAATACCTGGATAATTCACATTTTATACATTTCACACACATCAGACGGGCAGTGAATGCCACTTAGCGAACGTGGTTTTCTATGTTCCAGTGTGAGCTGCCAGCTCCTCCATTGAATTGCTTGTGTTTTACTGCAGTCAACGTTCATTTTGTCTTCCAGGGACAGCGGCCCACAGAGAACTCTTACTTAATACCAGCGTTGTGAGACGCGCAGCCCACGGGCCGGACCAGATATAGACCCCAGATAATTTTAGAACTTCCATTTATTTATGTGACAATCACTACTGTATACCCAAATGCTGTTATTTTCTCTCCGTGTCACATCAATGTTTTCCCCTGTTTTTCCACTACAAGTGCAGACAATCACAACTTGTTTTGATTGTCTGCACTTCTAACAGCCTCGTCTGTAGGATTCTAAATAAAGGACAGACAGGGTCACTTATTCTTTTTCATGACAGTATTCTTTTTGTGCGGGGGGTGGCCTGATTCATGTTGTGGTTTGAAATGTAATAGTTCAATAATGAATTACTTTTATTCATTCACAATATTCCTTTCATTGCCATGTGAAGGTCCCAAAACACCCCTCAAAGTGTCCCGAATATGGTCTTGCCATTTATTGTCTGCGGTGCAGCTTGGAGTTGCACGTATGACTTCACAAACTGGAGTTGTGGTTTTTTTACTGCCCTTGGCCACTGTTGCAAAAGAACATCGTGAACTATTTCTTGGTGTTCTCTCTGCGTACGAGCCAACATTGAGACCGAGCAAAAGGAGAGATGTTTCAACACCGAGCAGGGGATTCTGGGGGTTTCCCCCACAACCAAACTCAATAGGATTCCTGCAGTGTAGTGACTTTTCTTTATTTGGCTTCAAGTTTGTTTTTTACAATTCAAATTTTTTTTAGTTGTGTGAAAACACACCGAGGCCAAGCAGCAGCCATTATGACGGAGTGTTGAAGTGTCTTCAACCGAAGCTCAGCTTGTGGCCACTAGGTTGCTGCTTCAGAAATTCTCAGACAGAATCAGAATCAGAATCAGAATCAGAAATACTTTAATAATCCCAGGGGGAAATTACTTACCAATGTGACGCCCAACGTGGGGAACTTCTCCCTAGACATACACAGTCGATCATTTTTTCACTTGATACGTTAACTTCTTGGTTGTGATTTTGAACATCTTTTGTTTGAGCAAAATGTTCCTGGTTCTTCCTTCCCCCGCCAGGACTCTGCCCCGCTTCCCAAATTCTGAAAGCTGAATGTGGCTCCGTCCTGACACGGTGGCGGCGAGCGTAAACCCAAACCCGAGGCTTCAAAGCGGCTGGTTTGAAAGCAACGGGTAACGGGTCACAGAGGCTATGTCAGTTTTAGTCTATGGTCTAGGCACTCAGAAACAGCCCTCACATCCCATAATAGATACAGAAGAGCACCAATCTAGTCTGTATTGATTTTGATTTCAAACATGGTTTGATATCAAAGTAGTTCTCTCTGTGGCTGCTCATAAGATCCTTCCAGGGCTGCACGAGCGCTTGTCTCATTGAAGACGACACCATTTGCTGTTACATGAAACACGTAACTCCACTTGCACGACCTTTCACGTCCTCTAGTTATATACCATGACAAATCTAAAAGATAAACTCATACATTTAATTGACATTTAATTGACAATTATGGCTTCAGACATCATAGAATAAACACAGCAACGCTTCCTTGTCCATTGTCAAAGTGAACGAAAGCTCGAGGGACACGGGATTTTCAAGGTTGATTTTGCAGTGATCTGAGATCCGGCGGAGTCCGGGGTAGGACAGGGTGTACATGGTGTACAGGGTGTAAGTTCAGGGTGTACAGGGTGTACATGGTGTACAGGGTGTAAGTTCAGGGTGTACAGGTTGTAAGTTCAGGGTGTACAGGGTGTACAGGGTGTTCAGGGTGTACAGGGTGTACACGATGTACAGGGTGTTCAGGGTGTACATGGTGTTCAGGATGTACAGGATGTACAGGGTGTTCAGGGTGTACAGGGTGTTCAGGATGTACAGGATGTACAGGGTGTTCAGGGTGTTCAGGATGTACAGGATGTACAGGGTGTACAGGGTGTACAGGGTGTTCAGGGTGTTCAGGATGTACAGGATGTACAGGGTGTTCAGGGTGTTCAGGATGTACAGGATGTACAGGATGTACAGGGTGTACAGGGTGTTCAGGGTGTTCAGGATGTACAGGATGTACAGGGTGTACAGGGTGTTCAGGGTGTTCAGGGGGTTCAGGGTGTACAGCAAGGGTATTCAACTAAAATTCAAAGAGGTCCAGCTCGGGAAATATTCCTCGAGCAAAGGTCCAGAACATCACAATGTCTAACTTGCGTTATGATTCAGTGCATATGTATTGAAGTAGCCTGGTAGTCACATCAACGTCTGTATGGAGTCAACATCTGACACAACAACTGTCAAAACAAATAAAGGAAGTACAATTCAATAATGTTTCAACAATATTTATTGTCAGTTTCCACAATGAACTGGAGGGATTATAAATAATAAGTACTCTAATAATAAATACATGTTATTGTCTCATTCCAAAGATGGGCTGCATTTAAATATAAAATATATAACAGAGAGCCTTTGAAAAATGTGCATCTTAAAATAAAGTTCTTGATTTTAGAAAAATTGTAGCTTGAACCTTTGTCTTCTTTTTTTGTTCACTCCATTTCACATATTAAGAGTCTCAAACATTTTTTTAATAATCAACCTCAACACATCTTAACAATTGAACAGCTTGCACACCTCCCTTTCTCTTTCCCTGCCTCTGATATCCCACTCCCCCGTTATTTCGTGTTCGGTGTGAGAAGCGACCTCTCGCTTGTCCTGCCAAGATTATAAATCTGGGCTGGAACGGTGTCAGGACGATTCTCATCACGTTGTGTAGGTGCTCGTCGGTGAGCCTGGAACAATATTTGGCTTTAATAATGTTCATAGCGGAGATGCATGTGGAGCCCAACATGGTCAAGATGTGCAGGGCATCAGGGCGACTTTCCTCCCACCTGGAAAGCTGCCTCCAAGACCTTTTGGAGGCAGAAAGTGTTTGGTCACTTCCCCTAAAACGCTCCTTCAGGGCCACACCTGCTTGGAGACCAGTTGCATCTGGAGAGGCCCAGCATTTTCCCACTTCAAGTGCTGTGTGACTCCCTTTGAGAACCCCCTGACATCTGCGACGAGGAGCGGGTTCTGAATGAACAGGACGACCAAGAGCGGCTGCCGTCCAAACGTTTGCTGAGGTTTACAATCAGCTGGTCAACAAAGTCAACAAAAGCAGAAACATCTCTCTCCCACTGAACCTGTTCCTAAACTGCTGGGAGGTGTGTGCAGTCTCCCTGCTGGTCTTCCTTGAACACCTCAAGTTTCCTCTGGAAGAAGCGGGCCGCTGTCATCAGGTCACAAATTGATTTGTCCTTGTCCTGTAGCTTTAAATTCAGTTCATTCAGATGTGAAGTGACTTCAACCCAAAAAGCCATTACATCCATCTTCTTCTCATCCCCTAAAAAGAGAGTAAATGGTGCTGCTTTACTTGCTCTCCAGCTGCGTCCAAGAAGGCCCCCTCAGACGGACCGAAAGCGCTCCAGACGCCCTGCCTTCGCTGAGCCGTCTTACAGAGTTGGGCAGCAGACAGTCTCCAGCATCTGCATCGACTTCTCTGAGGAATTCCCTGAGCGTGCGATGCCGATGGGAAGAGGATGCCCGGAGAAAGTCAGTCCCTCTCAGCGTTGTGGTCATCCCCTCAGCATGCCCGTCCGGCAGAGTGGAGCACAGGACCGGTCGATCAATTATGCGGTGGTAAGAGCTGAGCTCAAGATTGTTCTCTTTCATTCTTGCCACAGCTCCTCTCTCTCTGGTAGGATTGCCACGGCAGGGGCTCCCTCTGTGCTTACTGAAACCACTTGTTTCTTCTCGATTACCCTCTTCGTTAACGTCGCCTTTATGACCGGGAAGACGCAGTGGCCTCATCTACAGCTAAGCCTACGCATGGTGCCATGTGAAATGCTCCATCCATGGGTTAATATTTCACTTTTCTTTGTGGCTGATGATGCTGACGTAGGTATTTTTCTTGATTTTTTTTTTCACAAAACTCTCCTTTTTGTTTTCCCTCAAGTGAGGTTTCAGCTCCCACACTCCTAGACGACCCCTCCGTCAGTAAATGTTTTTTTATGTCGACCCAAAATCCAAGCAACCTTCCGGGAACATTGGCTGGCACGTTGTTGGGCTGTGAATGAATGTCTTAGGATTCTGGTGGATTCTGGTCATATTGGGCTCTTAGATCGTTTATTTTCTGCGCCCTCAGCGGGGATTTCAGCGGGCGTGTTTGCTCAGAAGATTTGTGCTTCGTCCCCCAGCGGCGCTTCACGTTGCCGCTTCTAATAATTGCCACGGTCTCGGAACATATGAGACGTACTGGTTTTGAACTGCACGTGGGAAGACTGAGCGTGGAAGAGTCTGTCCATTGTTCATGAAAAGCTCTGTTTTCTCTGCCTACTTTTCTCTTTTTAGAGCACGTCATGTGAAATGACTTTTCTCTGACTCACTTATTTCTCCGACTCTTGTCTCTCGTCGGTCTCTCCCTGTGTGGGTTTGTGTGTTTGCGTGTTTATCGCACTCACTGACTAGAGTCATGATGCTAATCACAATACACAGACTTGATTGGCTGAGTAGCGTCACGTGAGGTGAGGTACAACGCATGCAATTTGTCTGTTAGTTTCCTAGGGCGCCAAAACCAGTGGCGTTAAGGCTAGAAAAGCTGCGCTGTTAAAATAGAAACGCTCCGTCAAAATTTGATAATTCTCAATAAGTTATCGGTTATAGGTCCGGGTGCCAATAGGATGTGTCCGGACCCGAAACCGTGGCCCGTCCATTAGTGACGTGGGGTGTAGAGGGTAGAAGTGCGGTAGAATCGTAGCTGTCATCGATGTGTGTGTGACTCAGACTCAAATGTGTCTCAGTATGATCTCAATCATCCAGGTCACGATTCAATGGAACACATTTGATTTTATCGGGGCGAGTCTTTTCCAAAACCCTTTTGGTGTGTGCACGTCAAAGGCTCAAATCGCAACAGGAATTTTCAACAGCCAATGAGATCGCCCGCCTGCACGACGGCAAGCGGGCGAGTGTGGACTTGTGAAATGGAGGAGCCGCTGGTGGAACAGTGTGGACTCATGAGGGTCTGACCAGCGGAGAACGTCAGCGCTGCACGTTCACGAACAACCACAGCAGGGAGCTGCACGGCAGCCATGTTTGTTTCCGTGTCAAGACGCGGCGACATATTATGAACCTCACGAGTCCTGGCGAGTGCTGGAGAACCACGAGACTCCGCCCGTCTGTTCTCCGCCTCTAGATGGGCGCTCCTCAAAGACAGTAGTTGTGTGCCCAGAAGAGACTGGAATTCTGTAAACGTCAGTTGTTAAATGTGCGCCGAGGCATCTGCTCATGGTCGATGTGCGGTCCAAAAAGCAGAACCCGATCGGCTCAAAACAGGAAGCTGAAGTTAAATGTAATGGAGCGGCAATCGTTTCCCAGAATGCACTTCTGTTATCAAAATAAGACCCACTCAAATGTGGCTTCAACTGGCGCAGCAGGTTCTCTGTTGAGGGGCCATGTCTCCTGTGCTTGGCCCCGATACCTGACCCACGTGGCTTTTGTTGACAACCTTCCATTCATCTAGCAAGTGTTTTGAACCGCACGCCAATTCCACGCAAACCCCTCGCCGCCTCACCGCCTCGCCGCAGGTGAGGAAGCTCTGAACAGAGTGCAGCGCTACCCTTTCAAACTCAACTCATTTGGGTTTTAATTTAGCGAGAGCGCTGGCCCCGTTGAAGCTGTCGAGGCCGGAACACGAAGGACGCATCAAGAGTTCTGCTTAGTATTCATCACCGCCCGGCTTTAGCTGGTCGCGAGGCCGGAGTTCCGCGGTGACGCGTTTCCACGGCGGCTGCGGGGAAAAATTCGGCCATTCACACGGGAAGGAGGTTATTCATGAGCCGGTGTCATAAGGTCTTTTACGCATGTTTACCCTTTATTCAGGAACATCGGTTACCTGAGCCCTGGCCTAATAATCCACATCCTGCCGAGAGAGAGAGAGAGAGAGAGAGAGAGACAGAGAGAGAGAGAGAGAGAGAGACAGAGAGAGAGAGACAGAGACAGAGAGAGAGAGAAGGATAACATTTCACAACAACACCCTCAGTAACACAGGGTGTGAAAGTGACAAACATCCAAACAGCATGTGCTCTTGTTGTGGTTTTGGAGGTAAAACCTCCAGGACTTTTTCTGTGTTTCTCTAGGTGAATGTTTTTCTAGGTGTTTCTCTTGTATGAGGGTAAACTTACATTACGTTTACACTCACCCTCGTCAATGGGAAACAAATGAAAAAATATCACATCAAATTTAAAATTGGAAAATGTAAATGTTGCAGTGAAAAATTATAAATATAAATATATGACCTAAAATAAAAATAGAAAATTGTATGCATTGGCATTAAAAGAAAAATAAATATATACATACACACAGTACGTATATATATGTATATATATACTGTACATACACAGTATATATACTGTATATATATACTGTGTATATGTATCGTGTATATATATATACTGTACATACACAGTATATATATAGATACATATAAACAGTATATGTACATACTGTGTATATGTATATGTACAGTATACTGTATATATAGCCATATACACAGTATATGGCATTATATACAGTACAGTATATACACAGTATATATACACATATAAACAGTATATACATAGAGACAGTTTATATACATATATGGAGTATATGTATATATACTGTGCATATACATATACACAGTATATATATACATATACACAGTATATACATATACACAGTATATAAATACATATATACAGTATATGTATATATAAACTGTATATATATAAATATATATACATACAGGTATATATACTGTACATATACATATAAGCAGTATATGTACAGTATATACACAGTATATATATGTATACATATACACAGTATAAACATATACACAATATATATATATATATATATATATATATATATATATATATATATATATATATATATATATATATATATATATTTATATTAGAATTGAAAGAGAACATTTAAAAATAAGCATATATTATATCCAATAACATACGATACAATACATCTGTTCCACGCAGTCACTGCTGTAGATTTATGAGAAAGTGAAATCTTTGCACCAAAAGTTCAAGATTCCAGGTTTTCTGAGGTTCCGTCCTCATTTTCAGGTGAAGGTGGTGGAGGAAACTTCTCCATCTCAAAGCTTTGCTCCAACTATCTTCACTTTCACTCTCTCTCCATTAGTGTGTTTTTCCATCACTGGTTGCCATGGCGATGCCAATGCATGAGCTGCAGTCGCTTTGGCCACGCCCCCTGTCCTCCGATTGGATGGGAACAGAGGGCGGAGCAGGAAGTGAACGTGGCATTTGGACCAGGCCTCACGGTTCGAATCCCTGGTCTCATTTTGCGGAGAGGAATCAAGTTCTGACGAGCTCCCTCCCTGCTGTGGACTGGACCTCTCACTTTGGACGGTCCACACACACACACACACACACACACACACACATTTCAATGGACGGTTTGGGGGATTGTACCCAACCTTTGGTCTGCGACCCCACCCGGCTCCTGGGCCGGAGATATTGGGCGATATTCTGTTATGCTATTTGTCATCAATGATGCTTGAAGACAATCGTTTAAACATTAGTTACAATTTGTTGAAATAGCAAGATATACTTGAAAATATTTAACTTCATATTTTTATTTAAAGGAATTGAAAAATGCATTCCATTCCCTGGGGACTGGTTTTTCCAGGTCCTGAAAGCTGCAACTCTCACGCTGCCAGAAGCATCGAAATATCAAAGGTAATTTCATGGATTGGATTTGTTCACTACGCTACAAGCAAAGCTACGGCCGACCAGTGCAAAGGTCGACGCAGGGGCACGGCGTCGGCGTTTTCCCATCGCTTTCGAAAGTTTCGAAAGGAAAACCGAAAAATAAACCAAATGAAAGTTAAGGCAATGTAGAGAACAACTCAGGAAGGCAGTCAGTCTTCATTTCTTTCCATCCTTCAAACCAAGTTTTTAGAGGCTTTGTCTCAGGATATTGGGGAAAACCTCAGTAATAAAAGGAGAATTAAAAGGAGTCAAATGTGCAAATAGACACACTCGCAGATTATCCATGCTGCCATAGTGTTAAGGCAGCAATCCCATAATAGAAGAGCCACTTTTTGTCCTCGGTCTAGACTTGGGGCCGAGCCAGAGGCCTCTGCCGGGGATTTCACGCCGTGCTGGAGTTCAGGGAGGATTAAAAGGTCCTGGACTGTTACGCTGCAAACCCACATTGTGCATTTTGACATTTTTGCAGATCAGGCGCCGGCACTTCTCACATTTTGGGAAAAGAAAACGAAAAAAAAACAAAAAACCTCGGGCGTGTAATGTGTGGATTTGTTGACAGGTTCACACCCATACCCGACACGTTACGAGTTAGCGTAATATCCTGCTTCTTCTCTGCGGGTCCTATCGACGAAAAGCTTCCAGGGGCGGAGGTGGTGTCAATAAGTCGGCGCGCCCCCTGCAGGCCGCGCCGAGCGGGCGGGGGGCCCGCTTGTAATTGGCGGGACGGGCCGGGGCACAGTGCCAGGGCATTAGGGAGGCGGGCGGCAGGAGGCATTTTAATTTGCGCTGCCATGTGCGAAGGCATGCACCTCCAGCCTCGGCCGGTTCCTGTGATTAGGACGGCCGGCGTGTTCTCAGAAGAGAGGGAGGGAGGGGAGGGGGAGGGGGAGGTAAATAAAAACGAGGCCCGGGGAGCGGAGGGGGTGGGGGGACGGGCTGATTGTTTAATGGGAACCGTGCTCATGGAGGGATACGACCAGGCTCTCTGATCCCGGTAAACGGATGTTTCATCAGCGGCGACCCTTCGCCGCACTGTTCCCCGACCCGGTTCACGCGACGATCACAGCGCGCGGCGCTGAGAGGACGCGGCCGCGGAACCGTGCGTTTTATCAGTTCTTCTGGGTTTTTATTGAGCTCTTTTGGCTGCGTCCACGCCAAAGTACTGGACTAGAAACAGGACGTTGCGTCGCTTCTGCTGGCAACCCGGCGTCACCAACATTACGCTCTGGATGGACAGTGGCAATAAGAAAAAGTCGTTTAAAATAAAATGTCATATTGCTGATATTCAAAACATGTAAAAAAAAAAACACAAAGACCCTTGAAAATTGTATGTTTTGTTTTTGATTTTCGTTCTTCATGGTTTTCTCCATTGGACTGCATTGAAGCGCGGTGAGGAGCGGAGCGCTGGGTTTCTCGCTCAGCAGGCCGTGCTTTGAACGCTTCAACAGTTATAAACGATGGAAACCGACGTTTTAACAAGAGCCGGGCGCTACAGCTGCTCCAAGTTCTTTTAAAAGTGTTTTAAAGTGCGAGGTCCTGGCCACATCCCTCAGTCGTTCTGCCAGGGCTGACAGATACGTTTGGTCCGAGGGGAAGCGCCCGGTCCCTCCTGGGTCCGATGAGGAGGGAGCGCCGTCACGTCTCCACGGCGACAGATTCCCATGAAAGGAGAGGAAGGGACCTCAGACTCTGGAGAAAAGGAAGCAGAGACACATCCATCATGAAATACACTGGAAAAGGATCTATAGCAGATAATTACATCAATTCCTATAAAACATTAATATTCTTCTTCTTCTTCTTCTTCTTCTTCTTCTTCTTCTTCTTCTTCTTCTTATTATTATTATTATTATTATTATTATTATTATTATTAATAATAATAATAATAATAATAATAATAATAATAATAATATCAAATAGTTGCATAAAATAATATAATGATTAATATGATTGTTATTAGTAGTCATTAATAATTAGTAGTAAAAATAATATAAAATGATTAGACACATTACTATGATTACTATTATTGTTACTACTACTACAACTAATAATAATAATAATAATAATAATAATAATAATAATAATAATAATAATAATAATATCAAATAACTGGATAAATTACTATTATGGTTAATATGATTATTATTAGTAGTCGGAAATGCTTAGTAATAACAATAATAGAAACCTATTCGATACATAATTATAATTATAATTATAATTATAATTATAATTATAATTATAATTATAATTATTATTATTGTTATAATTGTAATAATGGTAATAATAATAATTAGATAAAAAATTAGAATGGATTATCTCTATCCAAATATACATTTTAAAATATGTCTGTATTTATTCAATGTTTAACAGCAATTGTCTGATAATTAAATCCTGTTTGACTATAAATGACCCATCATCCATTCCTGGAGTAAAGACTACAGTCGGTTTCCACGCCAATGGGATTATGGGATGTGGGCGGTGAGAAGCCTCAGTATTCTCATTAGTGACTTTGAGAAAGGATGACAATTAGGCCTACCCCGCGGCCTCCCACAGGAAGAGGGGTCAGAGGGGACTTGTTAGGAAGGACAGGACAGATCTGCAGACAATGAAAGACTTTTAATGACACCACGCTTAATGGACGCACATATTTTCACTGGACGGGCCCACATTCCCACAAAACTATATTTCTGATTTTATATATATATATATATATATATATGTATATATACACATACATTTTTTTCTTTCTGTTTTATTAAATCCTGTCTTTCGTGAATTGACCCGTCATCCAGTCCTGGAGTAAAGACAACAGTTGGTTTCCATGGCGATTTGATAATGGCTGTGCACAGTGAAGGGTATGGGTTTATTTTAGGAAGAAAAAATACCATATATAATATTTTAAATCCTATTATTTCATTGCCAAATTACCATTCCGATTCCTTTTTTTTGTTTTACCTGTGCTGTCAGCGTGCTGGGCATACAACACTGAGTATTTGTATACTATTACATGTAGGACAGAGTTAGTCTGCAAGTGGAGTTCAAGTTCTCAACCTGCAATGCAACTCTTTTTAAATTCTTAAATCATCAAGAACTGCTGCAATGACTCTGTCCTGTGGACGAGCTGTAGAATGACAAGAGGACAGTTTTTGGTTATGGAGAGCCAACACCAACCCCCCTCTTTGGAGAACTACTTATCATGTTTGGGTCTATAAAGAACCGATCACTACTCCAAGAGGGGGAGTCACCACGGGGGAGACAAATAAACATAGAAACAAACAACATTTACACAAAACATGAACATTGGACAACATGCATGAAAATCAATTAATTAGATCCAGGAAAAGTGGAACTACAACTGGTCACGTGGCCTCTTCCTGTCATAGTTATGACAGGTGTGTGTGTGTGTGTGTGTGTGTGTTTGTGTGTAAGATGTCCTCAGGTGAGTGTACATGACTTATCCCCATTGGTACTGGTGTAGAAGGTCGGCGGGACCCCCATGCCCACCCACGCCCCGCGCAAGGGGGAGGCCCGACCCACTGCAGCCGACCAGACGCCCCCCCCCGTTCCAATTCCAACTCGTTACCATTATTTCTACGTTAGCATTTTGTCCTGAGGATGAAACAGTCCATGCAAACAGATGTTTTTCGAGGTTTTGCAGCGATTTAATGAATAGTGCTGTTCGTTTACAAGTAAGGATCGTCCCTTTCCTCCACCCCAAATCCAAATATCCTTATTTGGTATTGGAATGAAGCCCCATTCTAAAGATGTGTCGCTCTTGCCAAGAATTGAGGCTGAATATTTCATGGATAAAACTTGAAACTTTTATTTTAAATGTTATTTTCAAGGTTGAGCTCACTGTATATATTAACAGCATCGTTGTTGTTGTTGTTTTTAGGTAACCCTCACTCATTTGGATATATTTCTGACTGAAACGTACATTTCTCTTTTACATGTTATTTTCTTTTATTTGAGAAAGAGTGATAAGGATTTAAAAGGAGAGAGAGAGGGATGGAGCGAGAGAGAGAGACGGAAAGATAGATAGGAAGGAGAGAGAGATAGATAAGGCTTGAAAAAGAGAGAGAGCAGAAAGATAGATAGGAATAGAGAGAGAGCGAGGGAAGGAGAGAGAAACAGAAGGAGATACAGAGAGAGAGGGATGGAGAGAGAGACAGGAAGAGAAAGGGAGAGAGAGATACAGAAAAAGAGACAGAAAGAGTAGTGTGTGCGTGAGTATATGTGTGTGTGTATGTGTCGGCTTGTGTGTGTGCGTGTGCGCGCGGGCGTGTGTGTGTGTGGGTGCGGCCTAATGACTGCCTTCCCTCGAGCTTAATCAAAGATTTGTACATTTAATTGGTGTCGTGTCGCAGCGCGCCACCTGCCGCGTCCCGCCTCCCCCTTCCTCTCCGGGAGCGCGTCCAGATCCATCCATCATCCTGCTGCAGGGGAGACAGCACGGCATGCTGGGAGGACCTGGGGACAGAGGGACAGGCGGCCAGACGGCCAGACGGCCGGCGCGGCGGGGCGTCGCTCGCCACCAAGCGCCTCAAACCTGGAAGCCACATAGAAAGCGTCGCCGTTGTCGTCGGTGTTGTTATTGCTGTTGCTGTTGTTCTGCTCTTTTAAAGGTTGCATCATCCCGTTCCGCTCCTTTAAAGGTCGTCTCGAGCGCTTGACTCGAGGTTTTCCTCAATTTTTTGGGCGCTTGTGTTGCCTGAGAACGTGAGACCCGTCTAATGTGTCATTTGGCCGGAGCTAATTCCTCTCTGGACCGGAGAAATGCACCGTTCCAAACACGTAGTGATGCAGGACGCGCAAGCGATTCGTCCGTATCGAGCCGATCTGTTAAATGAGTCAGGAGTCGGGAGTCACCCGACACGAGTCACCAGGAAATAGTCGTTTGTTAGTTTTGTTTTCTCGGTCACTGTCGTCAGGCGCACGAGGCAGAAGTCCGGATTCGCTGAGTCCGAACCCGGATTTGGGAACGAAAACAGCCGAGGCCTGTGAGTCACGCAAGACTCTGTGCTGCGGCCAACCATATTTCACCCCCTCATTTGCATAAACCCGCCCCTAGATAATGTCCAGCTTGAGCGACACGTCGCTCAGTGGGAAAGCATCGAGTGAGGCCACACCCCAGCAAAATGACCTCATCAGCCGGATGAAGTCGCGTTCAGGAGACGGAAAATGAAAACAAAACGCACCTTTAAAGGATCCCTCGCGGCGATGCTGCGTGGAACAGTATCTGGGAACATCTTCAAAGTCTCCAAACAGCGGATTCCAGGGAAAAGGCCCCCCCGCAGTGCGGTTGGGAGGGTTGGCGAGCCGTTGTGTTGCCCGGCACGGAGCATTACGGAATGCAGCCCTGTCTGTTATCAATCTGGCCTTGTTTTCACAGCTGATCCTCGCAGCGCGGCCGTGTTGTGCGAGGATGCGAGGCTCCGAGGCTCCGAGGCTCCGAGGCTCCGAGGCTGCGAGGCCATTTTCTAAATACTTAGAGATTGCACTCTACTTCCCGCCAGAGAGGAGCTGGACCTGCCATCAGGGATAGTATTTTAATGGAGGTTGTTAATGATAAATCCATGATCGCCTGATTTCATAAGGATGACACATCAGTTCTTCATCTCCGGGAAAAACAGCTTTGGCTCCTGTGTTCCGTCAGCTTCAGGACACCTCCAGCACCTACAGGCCCGTGCACAGACCTTCAGAGCGGCGGGTGCAAAGTTAAAAAGGAACAAGGTTGTAGTAGTACAAGGTCTGTAATGGGTTCAAGTGTAATGTCTGGGTTATTTCACCAAAACAAAATGTGATAAATGTGTGAATTGCAAAGTGAAGTGATGTCTTTTGTGTGATAATGCATACATATTTTTCATTAAATGCAGGGCTGTTTTTCTGCCTCCATACATACATACATACATACATACATACATACATACATACATACATACATACATACATACATACATACGTACAGTACATACATTACATACAGTTCTCGGCCACAGACCCCGTTTACTCAGATTTATTCTCTGGGATCAGTGTCACGAGGGGGTGACGCCACAGTTTTTCCATCCAAGTCACTGCAGAGGTTCCTTTGAACGGAGGAGACACCAACTCTTGTTAAGTTTCGCTGGAACTCCACTTGCGCGTGAACTCTTGTCTGGGATGAAATGGAACAGGTAAAAGTAATCAGATAAAATCAAAAGTTTGATGTTAATATACGATGCAGCGATGAGTTTGCATTTGCTCCTCCGACCGCAAATGGATGATTAACTAATCAGCCGTCAAAACCCAGGGCCCGCTGTCCTGTGAGTGCCTCCTGAGAGGAGGCCACGCCTCCTGTGAGGTGGTGGCTCATACGGTAAGTAGAGCAAAACAGAGCCCGCATCCCGCATCCAGCATATGCAGGTTCTCGTTTCAAACCCAGAACCTTGTTCCTCGCTGCCCCCTTTGGGCTGGGGGTCTTCGAGAGACTCGGCTGGACTCAGTAAGGAGCGTCAACCCCAAGATGCACGAGGGTGTGGCTTCGTTTTTCATGCCAAGCTCCGGCCAAGAGACACAACTGAGCTTCCTCCTTGAGAAGCTCCAGCAGCAGGCCCCCATGGTGCGATGGGTCCAGACGCTCCCTGTAAGGCCTGCAAGCACAGGTCAGAGCCCTGATTTTTACATCCAAGTTTACCTCAGAGAGGTAAACTGCTGGATGGAAACTTCCGGGCTCCGTGGTTCCGTGGAGAGCGGGTGTGGGTGTGCAGGCGACCTGGTGGCATGAGGCCGTTGTTACCACAAACCCAGAATACGTTCTGTGGATGTTGGGCGGGTGGTGCTGGTTCGACTCCCTCTCCGCACTGGTGGCCTGATCAACCAAGAAACATTGTCACTCGTGTGGGTTTCAGAGGGAGCAGACGTGACCCTAGACTGATGATCGCAGCGGGTCATCATTGAGGAAGTCATAAATGCTGCTTCTTCCAGAGGTATTTAACCATGCTGGAAGAAGATGGTAAGAGAGCATTGATGCATACATACACAGTAATATGTCCAGGTATATTCACAAACGTAGAAATGTTTCTATAATAACATCTTGGCGCTTTCACATCCTCTCATGGAAAAACAGTTGCAATGCGTCTGCTCATTTATTGCTTTCACAACACGTGGTTGGGGTGATAATGAGGCGCAGACTTGTTTCTTAACGCGTGCTGGTCCATGTGAGCGCTGGACTCTTCGTGTTTACGTGAACCACCAACAAAGACAAGAGTTTGGATGCAACATGTGAGGCAGGGATTCAAACACGTGATCCAGTCCACACCGATGTCAGCACACTGAGCTAAACCTTCTTCTTCTTGGGTTGACAGATAGATATGGCAATAATAAATAATAATAATAATAATAATAATAATAATAATAAATTATAACAATAATAAATACATAAATAAATAAATAAATAAATCGATAATAATAATTATTATTATAAATGATAAACAATAATAAATACATAAATAAATCATAATAATAATAATAATAGTTAATAATTATTATGATTATAAATAATAATAATAATAATAATAATAATAATAATAATAATAATAATAATAATAATAATAATAATAAGGCAATGAAATAAAAATGGAATAAAAAAGAAATGGCAACAAAAACCAAACCTTGAACATTTCTGAGTCTTTCTGAATTGGGGATCATCTTATTATATCATCACTATTGACTTGGGACATTCATGGCGTCTGATGTGTCGAGATAGGGGGTCCGACCGCACTGCGGGACCCCCTCTGTTTCCCCTCTGATGACAAATGGCTGAAACGGCGGCGACAGGCGGCGGAGCGAGCAGAGCAGCTACAGTGCTGCTGTCTCAGGTGTTACAGTCGCTCGCTAATTATCCCGCGCTCGGTTCCAGGCGAGACGGAGGAAAACAGGTTTTACTCGTACTGAGGGAGACACTTCGGCTGTGACCCGGCAAGTCCGGGCAAGAAGCGCCTGAGCCTGGCGTCTCCCAGGGGGGGCCGGGGCTCCCTGGGGGGGACCCGGGCTCCGAGCCAGGCGACGGGTGGACGGGTCCATCTTCCCATTCCACGTTCCCAACTCACTGGGTTCCTGAGGCACAGCGAAGAAACATGTCGTCGATAATATCATTAAGCATCTTTCACACTTGATGTCGTCTCGGGTTTTGTGAAGTTGGTTCGATTTAAAGCATCTGAACGTGACTGTTCCAGCCTCGTCATTCGAGAGAGATCGAGCTTTCACAGGTAATTGACAGTTTTTGGAGGGACAGGTCGGATGGTTTTAACGACCTTTGACCCTAAATAATGTCTTAGAAGAAAGAAAACTGCACCAATAAGCTTCGAAAAATATACTTTGGACTGTTAAATAAACTCTATTGAAGTTGGGTTGGATTTCGGTGACGTCTTGGTTGTATTATTAGCTGACCATGAATTTACAGATCACACAGTGATCTATTCCTATTATATTGTACAATAAGTTGTTTTCTAATTAACCTTTTAAAGGAAAATGCTGCAGTTTTTAACCAGGGCCTGACTTTTCGATCATTTGTATTCAACCCGAGTGATTGGCATCAGAATAAATGTTGATGTTTTGGTTAAAAACACCTTTCCTTGAAGCCTGCAGTGGGTGTAGATAAAGCAGGAACACATGGTTTCTACTTCGGGGAATTGGACTCGATACAGTTGATGGTCCCTCACTGGGGGACGGTGGATCCACTCGGATCGTCCTGTTTTACCGGAGATTTACCTAAAGGTAATCGGGCGCCGTTTCCAGGGCAACCCCCACCAAAGTTTAAAACAAGAATAAAAGAAAACTGCTTTTCAGCTCCGTTGGAATAAGGTGTTTTTCATGCCACCCCCGGTCAGACCTCCAGGGAAACCGGACGACGCTGCGAGCGGTCGCAGAAAATCAGGGTTGTTTTCATTTTTTTTCTTTACTTTTTTATTATTTAGGAACGCATTCAAAATAGACGTGTTTATTCGCGCCGCCGGTGGCTTTCGGTCAAAGGGAGCTGCAGTGAGAACAATGGGCGGCCACATCCGTCACGCTGCGCGGGACAACACTGGAACACTGGGTTGACGTGCCGATGCCCCATTCTAGGGTTTTATCTGGCTTCCTGCCGCCGTTTCCCACCGCGGGTCAAACGCCGCTTCCTACCTTTTTCAATATTCTGACGGGCCTCGCTCGCCCGAGCCAAGACTTCACTTGAGAGAAAGTCGGGACCTTTCCCAGTTTGAATGGGAGGAAGTGACCGGTGACTCCGCCCACTGTGCCACTTCTGCAACAACACAGAACGGAGGTGCCCGCCGCATCGTAGGCCGGGGACTTGAATACGGTTTCAACTGCATCGGAGGAGAGTGTGTGTGTGTGTGTGTGTGTGTGTGTGTGTGTGTGTGTGTGTGTGTGTGTGTGTGTGTGTGTGTGTGTGTGTGTGTGTGTGTGTGTGTGTGTGTGTGTGTGTGTGTGTGTGTGTGCTTGTCTTGTAATGGGGCAGCATGTCATGTGTCCTTTTAATCTCATTAAATCAGATTTTATTCAGATCGATATAGTTAGCTAAATTTAAATTTGGCTTTCATTACAAATAAATATATAAAAAATATATTTTGTCATGTCTCCCTGAGGGTTGGACCCCTCCCTGCGGTCTATATCCGGGCCATGTGCCACATGTTTGACACACTAAAGGCTGCTGTCTTTTAGCATAAAATGGGGAAATATCAATCTCAATGTGGTTAAATACAAAATAAGAATGAAAGAAGTTAAAATATATACCTTTTTTCTCACCATTGGCATCAACAATTTCGCCTGATTGTGTGTTTTCTCTAAGTGTAGGTCTTTACTTTTCCTCTAATTACACGTGTGGACTCTCCTTAAGAGCAGGTGTGTGAAGATTTGGGAAGGACTGGACCCTAATTATCAGCCCAAGGGATTTAACACCAGATCCTGAGTATTATGTACCAATAACCTGCTGAGGGTGGGGTCAGGGCCCAGTTGGAGCGGGTGGGGTCAGTGCAGGGAGAGTCATCACAGGAACAACCTTTAAAGATCCCTCTCTGCGGAGTCTCTCCCCTCCTGCAGCGGGACCCGTGGCCCCCCGCCGGCCCCGTCCCCCGCGGGCCCCCCCGGCCCCCCAGCCCCCCCGGCTCAGCCTTGTTGGGACAGCTGCTCCAGGATCCTGGGCTCTCCGCAGGTTCCATGATTCATTTTTCTGAGTCAACACCCGGAACCGGGGCTTGGACCTCAGCGGTCACTGTTCATACGCAGATCCGAGTCGATTCCACCTCCAAAAAAATAAATAATCGGCGACGCACAGACGATCTCACATTCACTGCGTGCGAGCGGAGAGAGTCAGAATGTTGGGTAATCAGGTAGGAAAACAGTGGAGCGGCCTCATGGAAGGAAACAGAAAGAGCGACGTTCAAATGCAGGAAGGGAGAATAAATGAGCTGTTTTCAGAAATGCATTAAATCAAAAAACAGTAAAAACATGTAAATCACAGAGGGACAGCGCTCTGCTTGTTGTGCCTTTAAAGGATCCCTTCTAACTGCGCTTCAATGCAGTCCAGTGGGGCAAATGTTGAACGCTAATACTAGGTAAAACATCCATTTCCAGAAGAGGAAACTCACATTATAGTCCCCTGGGGAAGTTGTTTTAGACAGAAAAATCACATTTCGTTCAAAACGACTTTTTCTAATTGCCGCAGTGCGTAACATCGGCGACAGCAGGTTGCCGGAAGGAAGCGACGCAACTTTCTGTTTCTAGTCTCTTACATTAAAACCCTGAAAAATGTATATTCTAAAAGCGCATTTGATTTTGAAACCCCCCCCCCCCCCCAGTCTTAAACATTGTCTCCCATCGGGCTGCAATTCAACTCGGCTTTGAAATAATAGCGGATCTGTCATTAAAAAGGATTTTTTTAAAAGCGATTGATTGAAGCGAGTGATTTAATTTCTTTCTTTTCCGAAACGGCTCATTTATTTCTTTATGTTGTTGTCGTTGTCGTTGTCGTTGTTTTTGTTGTTGTTTGGAAACTCAACAGCTTTTGAGACTTAAAAGTGAAATAATCTTCCTCAAATGCATCATTTTTTTCTCGTATGTTTAAGTCGTGTAGATCGCATGTCATCACAGCCCTGCGGACCTGCGGACCTGCGGACCTGCGGCCCTGCGGCCCTGCGGCCCTGCGGACCTGCGGACCTGCGGACCTGCGGACCTGCGGACCTGCGGCCCTGCGGACCTGCGGACCTGCGGACCTGCGGCCCTGCGGCCCTGCGGACCTGCGGACCTGCGGCCCTGCGGCCCTGCGGCCCTGCGGACCTGCGGACCTGCGGACCTGCGGACCTGCGCGGCGACGGGGATCCGCTGCTGAGTCAGTGGGAAACACGGCTCAGGATAATCATTGTCATTACATCACTTACGTCCTTCATCATCGTCAACAACACCCTAATCTGCCGTAATTATTATTATTACCATCGTTATTGATAACAGCACTATCACACCCGCCCACGCCTTTTCCAGCCGCAGCCCCCGGTGGAGGCTCCTGGCGGCGCGGCGGCTGCCCGCCGAGGCACCGTGCAGAGGAGAGGAGGATGAAGAGGAGGCTGAAGGAGAAGAAGAGGAAGAGAGAGGCACTTTCATCTGAAAGATTAATTATCAAGATACCCCCCCCCCCCAAAAAATATATATTTTTAATTCAAACGTATTTGTTTGTCTCGTAGTATTGCTTAACATTCTTTGCTTTTCACAAAATAATTCTGTAATTTGTACACTGAATGTTCCCTCCGAAAGAAAATTCCGAAACCAAAACCCACCAATGAGATCACGTGTTCCAGCCAAGGGACACGGAGGTGGGCGTCGTCCACCAACGGATGCCATTTGTCAATACGTACGGAGTTCAAATACTGAATTATCCAAATATTTTGCTCAAAACAAGGTGGGTGTGGTGGGGGGAGGAGTGCGCGGCTGCAGTGTGAACTTGGGGTGAGTGCTCTGCCTGGGAACAGGGAGGGGACGCCACAGGTGAATAACTTTCACACGGAGGAAACACCCGTTGCCATGGAGATCAACGGCAGAAAGTCAACACTGACTGTGCAGGAAAACAAAACGCTGATTCAATAACTACATGTGAATGAGTCTCCACAACAACTCATTCTAACTTCCCCCCTTCATGAATTCTCAGAAGGAGGCGCAAGGTGTTTGGGGCGACACCCGAGAGGCCGAGCCAAGATCAGCCATGATGTCACTACGAGGATTATTAATAAGACAATAGGAAAATATTAATAAGCCGGAGAATAATTCTATCCAAACTGACAGAAATACAAGAGTGATAGAGGTAGAGGTAGAGGTAGAGGTAGAGGTAGAGATAGAGATAGAGATAGAGGTAGAGGTAGAGGTAGAGGTAGAGGTAGAGGTAGAGATAGAGGTAGAGATAGAGATAGAGGTAGAGATAGAGGTAGAGATAGAGATAGAGGTAGAGGTAGAGGTAGAGGGAGAGATAGAGGGAGAGATAGAGGTAGAGGTAGAGATAGAGATAGAGGTAGAGATAGAGGTAGAGATAGAGGTAGAGGTAGAGGTAGAGATAGAGGTAGAGGTAGAGATAGAGGTAGAGATAGAGGTAGAGGTAGAGGTAGAGGTAGAGGTAGAGGTAGAGATAGAGGTAGAGATAGAGGTAGAGATAGAGGTAGAGATAGAGATAGAGGTAGAGATAGAGGTAGAGGTAGAGATAGAGGTAGAGGTAGAGGTAGAGATAGAGGTAGAGGTAGAGGTAGAGATAGAGGTAGAGGTAGAGGTAGAGGTAGAGGTAGAGGTAGAGGTAGAGATAGAGGTAGAGATAGAGGTAGAGATAGAGATAGAGATAGAGGTAGAGGTAGAGGTAGAGATAGAGATAGAGGTAGAGATAGAGGTAGAGGTAGAGGTAGAGGTAGAGATAGAGGTAGAGATAGAGGTAGAGATAGAGGTAGAGGTAGAGGTAGAGGTAGAGGTAGAGGTAGAGGTAGAGATAGAGGTAGAGATAGAGGTAGAGATAGAGGTAGAGATAGAGGTAGAGGTAGAGGTAGAGGTAGAGGTAGAGGTAGAGATAGAGGTAGAGGTAGAGGTAGAGGTAGAGATAGAGGTAGAGGTAGAGGTAGAGGTAGAGATAGAGGTAGAGGTAGAGGTAGAGGTAGAGGTAGAGGTAGAGATAGAGGTAGAGGTAGAGGTAGAGATAGAGGTAGAGGTAGAGGTAGAGGTAGAGATAGAGGTAGAGGTAGAGATAGAGGTAGAGGTAGAGGTAGAGATAGAGGTAGAGGTAGAGGTAGAGATAGAGGTAGAGGTAGAGGTAAACAGATCTAGGTGGAGGTAGACAAAGACACAGATATAAATATAAATATAAATGTAATAAGTGATATAGATCCAGACCTAGATACACACAGATAGATGGAGGGAGGGAGGGTTTCTTTGGGGCGTCTCCTCCGCTTCCCTGGACCCAATCCACTGTCGGCCACCGCGGTGGCACCTCCTCACTCGCCTCCTCACTCGCCTCCTCACCCGCCCCCTCACCCGCCTCCTCACCCGCCTCCTCACTCGCCTCCTCACCCGCCCCCTCACCCGCCCCCTCACTCGCCTCCTCACCCGCCTCCTCACCCGCATCCTCACCCGCCTCCTCACCCGCCTCCTCACCCGCCTCCTCACCCGCCTCCTCACCCGCCCCCTCACTCGCCTCCTCACCCGCCCCCTCACCCGCCTCCTCACCCGCCTCCTCACTCGCCTCCTCACCCGCCTCCTCACCCGCCCCCTCACCCGCCTCCTCACTCGCCTCCTCACCCGCCTCCTTACTCGCCTCCTCACTCGCCTCCTCACCCGCCTCCTCACCCGCCTCCTCACTCGCCTCCTCACCCGCCTCCTCACCCGCCTCCTCACTCGCCTCCTCACTCGCCTCCTCACCCGCCTCCTCACTTGCCTCCTCCTCCGCTCTCTGCTGCTCCCAGTCCACAGCGACCAGTTCCCATCCAGCTCCTCCAGACGCTCCCAGCTTATTGTTTTCACTTGACTCATACTTTCCATCCAACGACCCATTCAGCTTCTACTACACACTGAGGGAGGGCGTGTGTGTGTGCGTGTGTGTGTGTGTGTGTGTGTGTGTGTGTGTGCCTCTGCTGATACAGTGTACAGTACAGATCTCCTCAGTACTTTGTGTTGCAGTTAAAGTTCTCCAATTGACAACGACAACTTTTCTGTCCATTTCTGCTCCTTCTTCTTCTTCTTCTTCTTCTTCTTCTTCTTCTTCTTCTTCTTCTTCTTCTTCTCTTTGAACGTGCGACATAACATTGTACACAAACATTGTAAACCTTTACACCCAAACCATCCATAATGTTCTCACATCTTTATTCTGAACATAGATATATCCCAACTGTATCTGTTTTTATACTCTATATCTGAATTAATACTCTACATCTGTATTTATACTCTGTATCTGTATTTATACTCTATCTGTATTTATACTCTATATCTGAATGAATACTCCATATCTGTATTTATACTCTATATCTGTATTTATACTCTATATCTGTATTTATACTCTGTATCTGTATTTATACTCTGTATCTGTATTTATACTCTGTATCTGTATTTATACTCTGTATCTGTATTTATACTCTGTATCTGTATTTATACTCTGTATCTGTATTTATACTCTGTATCTGTATTATTCCTGTTTGGAGGCGGCTTCCAAACAGAAAGTAAAAGGAAATTTCTTGTAAAAACAAGAGGAAAAAAACGCGATTTCTTCAGTGTTTTCTGCACGTTGCGATTCCTTCACCGTGACACCGCCCCCCAGTGGACAGGTAACGTTATACACAAAGTCCCAACGAGCATGAAAGCAAACGGCCACACCTACGCCTCTGAACGACGCCCGCGCACGTCGGCTGGTGGCGGATGGAGGAGCAGGGTCCGGCCTTTAGGGCGGCCGCAGGAAACGTCGGCCTCGTCCACACGAATACAGACATTTTGGAGAGTTTTCTCTGCGTTTTGGGTTTTTTTGTGAACTGGAAACAAAGCTTTTGAGAAAAGGAAGAAAACGCCGACATCAGCGCCTCCACCCGCCTCCTCCACCTGCGTCGACACGGTGTAGTTCTCCGTGTCTCCACCAGGGGGCTGAACGTGTCTCCACCAGGGGGTTGAACGTGTCTCCAGCTTGAGGGGCGGTGTTGTGTCTCCAGCTTGAGGGCGGTGTGTCTCCAGCTTGAGGGCGGTGTTGTGTCTCCAGCTTGAGGGGCGGTGTTGTGTCTCCAGCTTGAGGGCGGTGTGTCTCCAGCTTGAGGGGCGGTGTTGTGTCTCCAGCTTGAGGGCGGTGTGTCTCCAGCTTGAGGGCGGTGTTGTGTCTCCAGCTTGAGGGCGGTGTGTCTCCAGCTTGAGGGCGGTGTTGTGTCTCCAGCTTGAGGGCGGTGTGTCTCCAGCTTGAGGGGCGGTGTTGTGTCTCCAGCTTGAGGGCGGTGTGTCTCCAGCTTGAGGGCGGTGTTGTGTCTCCAGCTTGAGGGGCGGTGTTGTGTCTCCAGCTTGAGGGCGGTGTGTCTCCAGCTTGAGGGCGGTGTTGTGTCTCCAGCTTGAGGGCGGTGTGTCTCCAGCTTGAGGGGCGGTGTTGTGTCTCCAGCTTGAGGGCGGTGTGTCTCCAGCTTGAGGGCGGTGTTGTGTCTCCAGCTTGAGGGGCGGTGTTGTGTCTCCAGCTTGAGGGCGGTGTTGTGTCTCCAGCTTGAGGGGCGGTGTTGTGTCTCCAGCTTGAGGGCGGTGTTGTGTCTCCAGCTTGAGGGCGGTGTTGTGTCTCCAGCTTGAGGGTGGTGTTGTGTCTGAATGTTATGAAGACGCTCAACGCGCCGTGCGCTGCTCCTCTTCTTCTGGCTTGAAGTTTTCAACGTGTCATCGCCCCCTGCTGGCCTGGAATGCTGATGCAGCCTTTTGCATCCTTTCTGCGTTTCCGTGCCGACGGAGATCTTTATACACGTGTGGACGCAGTTTGTGTTGAACTGATCACAACACATTTTTCCATATTTCGTATATTTTGGTGTATTTTGTTTTCTTATTCTGTCTGACAATGCAGGGACATGACCATGGCACATGTTCATATATGGAAATGTACACACAAATAAACTGTGTGTGTGTGTGTGTGTGTGTGTGTGTGTGTACGTCGTGGGGGGGCAGCACACAGGCCTGCTTCACGTGGTCCTGAAGGTGAGGGGCTATTAGGGGAAAGGTGAGCGAGGAGCTGCTCCACGTTACTCAGTAACTGGGTCTCTCTCTCTCTGTCTCCCCCTCCCTCCCTCCCTCCCTCCCTCTTTCTCTCTACCAGCCCTCTCCACTCCCTCCTTCACGGCTGTATCAGTGTCTCTTCGTGCCAGAATATTGCTCTACCTTTCATTGGATGTTTATTTAAACTTTCCAGTTTCATCCATATTTTATTACTCTTTCTGGGGGGGGGGGGGTTCCACTCTCTCCTCCATTAATCTCTCACTCTCTTGTCACTATTTTTTTCATATATTTGGATTGTTTTGTTTTATTTGGAAAAAAAAGAAAGTATTCTCACAAATTCCCGGTATGTGAAATGACCCACAATTGCAATTTAAGTTAGTTAATTTATATATTTTTATTCAATTGAGAAATGGTTCTAAACTATTGATATTGTGGGATTATTATGAAATCTTTTTTTTTAATTATGTGAGAATAACTTGGAGTAGTTCAAGAGTAATAATTTGAGAACAGCGATAATTCACAAGAAATACATGAATGAAATTAGAATATTCAGCAATTTTTTTAATTAATGCACCTTGCTTTCCATCATTAATATTTAATGACAGTCTATTATTGTAAAGACCTCAAAGTTACATATTGCATATGAAAGATTCTGTAGAAATACAGATGATTATTATTATTATTATTATTATTATTAACAATAATTCATCAGTAAGTGGGTTGAGAGGTGATGAATGTGGTTTTGAACAACACACAAACATTTTTAAAACTACAAAAATGGAGGACCCGTGTGTGTGTGTGTGTGTGTGTGTGTGTGTGTGTGTGTGTGTGTGGCATTCAGTGGGTTCAACTCGAAAAAGGAGCAGAACACGAGGGAATAGAGAACATGGAGCAAGGCCATGACCCCACGGGGCGAGCAACGTCCATGCCAACTGACTTCTACTCTCTCTCTTTCCCAGACACACACACACACACACACACACACACACACACACACACACACACACACACACTCTTTCCCTTCAGAGTTGAAGTCACGGGACTGGTCTTTGAAGAAGTGCTCGGCGACTCTCTCTGTCCCTCTGTCTTTCTCTCTGTCTGTCTCTCTCTCTCTCTCTCCATATGAGTAATGTTCGACAGCATGTTGGTTGCTCACGGTTGCGTTAGTCACGGTGAGTTAGTGACATGTCCTCCTCCCTTGTTGTGTGAACAGGTCTGTCTGTCTGTCTGTCTGTCTGTCTGACCCCCCCCCCCCCCCCCGGATAGGCCGAGAACTTTTTTCCAAACAAACCTCAAACTGGGATCCAGGGTTCAGGAATCCACGACGGCGGCGAAAGGACAACCTCACTCGACCTCAAATGCTGAGAAATGTAGATTAAAGTGGCGATCCGCAGCTCACCGGCGCTGCCACAGCTCCGCGAGACCCCCTGTGGGGGGCTTCCCTCGTCCTCACTCGCAGGCCTCGTCTGCACGGATACGGATGTTTCAGAAGATGCATTTCCCACCCGACGCTGAAAGGACGACACGTCGGCACGGAAACGCAGAAAGGATGCAAAAGGCTGCATCAGCATTCCAGGCCAGCAGGGGGCGATGACACATTGAAAACTTCAAGCCGGAAGAAGAGGAGCAGCGCACGGCGGGTTGGGCGTCTTCATAACATTCAGACACAACACCACCCTCAAGCTGGAGACACAACACCGCCCTCAAGCTGGAGACACAACACCGCCCCTCAAGCTGGAGACACAACACCGCCCTCAAGCTGGGGACACAACACCGCCCCTCAAGCTGGAGACACAACACCGCCCTCAAGCTGGAGACACAACACCACCCTTCAAGCTGGAGACACAACACCGCCCTCAAGCTGGAGACACAACACCGCCCTCAAGCTGGAGACACAACACCGACCCTTCAAACTGGAGACACAACACCGCCCCTTCAAACTGGAGACACGTTCAGCCCCCTGGTGAAGACATGGAGAACTACACCGCATCAACGCAGGTGGAGGAGGCGGGTGGAGGCGCTGACGTCTGCGTTTTACCTGAGCTTTCAGAAAACCTCCGCCCTGGAAGACACACTTTGTCTTAGATTTTTCCGTGTTTTCGCGAAGGGACAAAAAACCTTTTGGTCCCGCCCACATGAAAACCGCATCTTAGGACGTGGAGACAATGCTTTTGGGAGGGGCCTCCTTCCAGGGTGGAGGTTTTTCCACAGCCACCTCTCGTGTTTTCCTGTGGAGGAAGTAAGACGGAGCTTTGTGGTGTTTTATTGGATGTTATCGCCCCCTACTGGCGTGGAATGCTGATGTCGGCGTTTTAAATCGCTTTTACGTTCACGTGTGGACGGAGCTTTTTTTGCAATGTATTTTATTAAAAAAAAAATTTGTTTGGATCGTATGGGAGGTTCTGTAAGAAAACTACGTCAGGGATTACCACTTGAATTACACGTTAATTACTAATTTAATTACCACATTAATGACCACATTAATCACCACGTTAATAACCACTTTAATTACCACTTGAATTACCATTGTAATTACCACTTTAATTACCACCTGAATTACCATGTTAATTACCACTTTAACTTCATTCAGCCAGAAAACACCGTCGGAACGTTTGACCTGGAGTGGCTCCGTGTGGGAAGGGCCCGGACGCGCTGGGGCCTCACTTCGTGCTCCTCTTCTTCGTCTTCCCGTTTTGTTTTGTTTTGTTTTGTTTTGTTTTGTTTTGTTTTGATATCATAACCACACGCAGCACTCCAGGACAGTCAGTCAGGGGTCCCACCTCCTCCAACGGGCCATTCCCCCCCCCAACCAGCCCACCAGGGTTGCGTGTGTTGACGTCACTCATACAGTTTGTTGATCGGCCTGGCGGCGCATCTGCTCCGTCATGGCGGCTCTGTCTGTCGCGGCTGCGGCAGATGGACGCGCATTAATAACCTGTCATACGTGTTAGAAGAGTGGGCAGAGGAGGAGGAGGAAAGAAAGGAGAGAAGAGAGAGAAAGAAGGAGAGAGAGGGAGAGGAGAGAAAGAAAGAGAAGAGAGAGAAGAGAGAAAAGAGAGAAAGAGAGAAAGGGAGAGCAAGAGATTTTTTTTGATTTTTAAAACATCTTTATTTTAACATTTTCCAAGAGAGAGAAAGAAGGAGAAAGAGAGAAAAGAGAGAAAAGAGTGAAAGGAGAGCGAGAAAGAGAATGAGAGAAAAAGAGAGAAAAGAGAGAGAGAGAAGGAGGAGGAGGAGGAGAGAGAGAAGGAGACGTGTTCCTTTCAAACCCACTTCCCTGCGCCGCTCGTCGCGACGAAAAGAAGGAAGAAAATGACGGATTCAACCTTTAGACCGACGTTCAACTCATAATGACGGAGGTACTGACGTCATAATAACGTGACATAAACATATATGTGACGTATAACCCGTGACTTACGTAACTTACAACATTATGTAACCTGCTTCTAACCGGGGCAACAAGGAACGCTTGGCTGACACGGGGACACAGACGCTGTGGTTGGCAGAACAAAAGCCTCGGATCAGTTTGGCAGAAGAGATGGATTCCAGAGGAGAAACGCACGCACACGTCAAAGGGCAGACAACTGCGTTCGGTACAATAAAAATGAGCCTCAACCTCTACAAAGAACCCGTTTAATACCAAGTTTTAAAACTTCTTTAGTTGTTGTTTTTTTTTTCCATTTTAAGATGTTTCGCACGAAGAACTTTATTCATGGTTCTTTCGTCGTGCGATTATTTGGGAATTGAAAAGTTTCTCAATGATCTGTTAGTGTTTGGACGGAGAGTGAATCTGGTAACAGCCACACTGACCCCCCGGGGTCCGGGGCTGGGGGATCCCAACACAACTGTGCTGTGATGTAAATGGCCCTGCAGGAGGACAGTTCAAGTGGAAATCCATAAGATTATTTTGTAAAAAAAGAAGAAAAAGAAAATCTCGTATTTGATATTTATTCAGATGGCTCTTCAACACGTATAGAACCTCTTCTATTCACACATGTTTAATGTGATCGTACTATTTTGTTAATTGTGTTTAATCACAATATGTAATTGAATTGTCATGGTTATCATCAACATTTATATTTTTATAAATATAAACATATAAAGTTTATATTTTAATAAATATAAATGTACTCAAATACTCCCCAGGTGCACAAGGAGTAAAAGTTTCCATTGCGGGTGGCGGGGTCCGCCACAAGCAAGAAGTGAAAGGTAGCTGCGGAGAATTAGTTGAAGCAGTTGTGGTCGGTAAGCGGTGGATATGGATAAAGGTTGACAGAAAATAACTTAAATATATACAAACCATCGCCAGAGACAAACAAAAACAAAAACAAGAACAAATCAATGGATCAGAAGAAGGAAAAACTCTGGAGAAAAGAAAGTGACGTCTGAGAGCGAGGACGAAGGGGAAGCAGGACGCCGGGGAAAGAAAAAGAGAAAAACGTTGCAGTTTGGAAAGGAATTCAGGGACTTGTTGTGAAATCCGCCGACACGGATGTGATGTGATGGATTACCACTTTAAACGGGAGCCAAAAGAAAGGGTCCCGGGAGGAAGCGTCCTTCTTCTTCTGCGTGCCTGGGGAAGGTGGAGGTTCAGCCTCCGCCCGTCGCCGCGTCGCCACGGGGCAGCTTGTGAAACGGAGCGGGATCCAATGGAAACAGAGAAGACGCCGCAGTGGGCGGGCGGCGGGAAACGCTTCCCTCGAGGCCAGAGCGCGACATGGAAACCACGTCGTACCACGCCACGCCACGACCTCTGACCCTCACGTTGGTTGCTGGGAGGTCGACCCCGCCCTCGTTTCCTCGACTGCAGAGCCAGGAGGGAGGGGGGCGTCAGACCCGGGGGTGGAGGGAGAACTTGAGGGAGTTGAAACAGAGAAAAGGTATAAAAGTAGTAGAATAAAAAGTTGAAACGTTTTCTTTGAAACGTACTGGATCCTTGAAAAAACGTACTTAAGTGGAGTGACAAAAGTACTTTGGTAAATTCCATTTCCAAACTGCATTCCTTTCCCTCGACACAACACAAAGCCTGTCGCGACCCACCAGAGGGCCGTGCCCCGTAGGTTGAGAACCACCGTCTCCAGGGTCTCTACACCGCATTCCAAATTATTATGCAAATGATATTTTTCACTGAATTTCCTAAATAGTCGATGCAAACGACAGTCAGTATAATTTTCATGCCATCAACCGTTTGGCTATAATTCAAATGTTATTGAACAAACCTCTCAATGATAACTAATTTTTTTCAAAAATAAAAAACTCAAAATGCACTGTTCCAAATTATTATACACAACAGAGTTTTAAAAAATGGTCATTTGTTGAATGTGCAGCATTAGGTCATATTTACTGAAATCAAAAGCTATTTCAATCAAAAACATCTGAACAGGCCAAGTTACATGTGAACATAGGAGCCTTCTTTCATATCACCTTCACTATTCTTGCCTCCATTGAACTTGTGAGTTTTTGAAGAGTTTCTGCTTGAATTTCTTTGCAGGACGTCAGAACAGCCTCCCAGAGCTGCTGTTTTGATGCCAACTGCCTCCACCCTCATAGATCTTTTGCTGGAGGATGCTCCAAAGGTTCTCAAAAGGGTGGAGGTCAGGGGAGGATGGGGGCCACACCAGGAGTTTCTCTCCTTTTATGCCCATAGCAGCCAGTGACACAGAGGTATTCTTTGCAGCATGAGATGGTGCATTGTCAGGCATGAAGATGGTTTTGCTAAGGAAGGCCCGGTTCTTCTTTTTGTATCATGGAAGAAAGTGCTCAGTCAGAAACTCTATATACTTTGTCGAGGTCTAAAGGGGCCAACCAGCTCTCTCCCCATGATTCCGGCCCAAACATGACTGCACCACCTCCTTGCTGACGTCACAGCCTTGTTGGGACATGGTGGCCATCCACCAACCGCCCACTACTCCATCCATCTGCACCATCCAGGGTTGCAAGGCAGTCATCAGTAAACAAGACTGTTTGAAAATGAGTCTTCATGTATTTCTGGGCCCACTGCAACCCTTTCTGCTTGTGAGCATTGCTTGGGGGGGGGCCCAATAGTAGCTTTATGCACAACTGCAGCCTCTGGAGGATCCTACACCTTGAGGTTGGCTGGACTCCAGAGGCACCAGCAGCTTCAAATACCTGTTTGCTGCTTTGTAACGGCATTTTAGCAGCTGCTCTCTTCATCCCATGAATTTGTGGCAGGAACCTTCCTCATTCTGCCTTTATCTGCACCAACCCGTCTGTGCTCTGAATCAGCCACAAATCTCTTCACAGAATGATGTTCATGCTTAAGTTTTCGTGAAATATCTCATGTTTTCATACCTCGTCCAAGGCGTTGCACTATTTGAGGCTTTTCGGCAGCAGAGATCCTTTTTCTTTCCCATATTGCTTGAAACCTGTGGCTGCTTAATAATGTGGAACGTCCTTTTTAAGTAGTTTTGCTTGAATTGGGCTCACATGGCAAACGAATTATTACAGGTCTCTGAGATTGATTTCAGTGATCCAAAGAGCCCTGAGACACAATACCATCCATGAGTTGAATTGAAAAACAAAAAGTTAAATGTTAATGACACTTCAATCCTATTTGCAAAATAATTTGGAACGTGGTGTACAGGAGGGGGGGCACTCTTAAAAAGGAGATATTTCTGACCAAAAACACACGTTCAGAGCGATGAGGAAACGACGCCAACTCTGACTTTTTGTCTCTTTCTGACTCTGACAGCTGATTGGTCCACGTGGCAGTGGGGGGGACTTTGCCTCGCTTTTCCTTTTCCTCATTTTTGTATGGAGATCCAGTGACGCCACAGGCCACGCCTCTCGCTGCCTCTCGTGCCTCTAGCCGCCTCTCGCCACCTCTCGTCTCCTCTCGACGCCTCTCGCTGCCTCTCGTGCCTCTAGCCGCCTCTCGCCACCTCTCGTCTCCTCTCGTCTCCTCTCGACGCCTCTCGCCACTTCTCGACGCCTCTCGTCTCCTCTCGACGCCTCTCCCCGCCTCTCGCCACCTCTCAACGCCTCTCGCCGCCTCTCGCCGCCTCACGCCGCCTCTCGATGCCTCTCCCCGCCTCTCCCCGCCTCTCGACGCCTCTCCCCGCCTCTCCCCACCTCTCCCCGCCTCTCCCCGCCTCTCGACGCCTCTCGCCGCCTCTCGACGCCTCTCGTGCCTCTCGACACCTCTCCCCGCCTCTCCCCACCTCTCGACACATCTCCCCGCCTCTCCCCGCCTCACGCCGCCTCTCGCCACCTCTCGACGCCTCTCGCCGCCTCTCCCCGCCTCTCCCCGCCTCACGCCGCCTCTCGCCACCTCTCGACGCCTCTCCCCGCCTCTCGCCGCCTCTCGCCGCCTCACGCCGCCTCTCGACGCCTCTCGCCGCCTCTCGCCGCCTCTCCCCGCCTCACGCCGCCTCTCGCCACCTCTCGACGCCTCTCGCCGCCTCTCAACGCCTCTCGACGCCTCTGTGCTTCTCGCCGCCTCTCCCCGCCTCTCCCCGCCTCTCGCCGCCTCTCGACGTTTCTCGTGCCTCTCGCCGCCTCTAGCCGCCTCTCGACGCCTCTCGTGCCTCTCGCCGCCTCTAGCCGCCTCTCGATGCCTCTCGTGCCTCTCGCCGCCTCTAGCCGCCACTCGATGCCTCTTGACACCTCTCGCCGCCTCCCGCCGCCTCTCCCCGCCTCTCGCTGCCTCTCGTTTCCTCCCATTCCCGGAGGCTCGCTCTGGCGCCACGGACCCGCTCGTTGCCCCCTCGTGGCGCGGCGCGGCACGTGAAGGGGTGAGGGGGTCCTCAGCTGGTCTTCTGGGGTGTGTCCTCTCGGAGCTTGAAAGTGTGTTTAGGGAGAACAGGGACCAAGTAGCTGTGGAGCTTGGGTTTCTTTGTGTTTCTCGTGCGTCGCTTTTGCAGAAACGCCGGCGACCGTCTCAGACCCTCCCCTCAGCCACCGTGCCGGATAGATCCACATTTATTTTTATTTTATTTTTGTTTTTTTACAAGCCACTGGGGCGAGGTGGAAACAGTGGATAATAGCGGTATTATCCTTTAACCCAGTTCCCCGCTGGTCTCATGCTCCACCAGGCAAAAGGCCCTGGCTGCTGTCATATGGAGCGCATGATTGGGTGAATGTTTGCCACCGCGCCCGGCGCTCGCTGCCTCTAAGTGGTGACTCCATCACCTCTCACATCTGCTCGCTCATTAACACCAGCACCTGCGACAGCGGCAGGAAGCGGCGCTCACGTGCACGCCGCCGCCGGGGCGAGGACAGCACCCCAAAATCAGACTCAAGGACCTGGAAGAGAACAGCAGTTCATGAAATAGCAACTTGAGTTCATTACGGTGGGATGAGTTGGTGTTAGGAGTTGGGTTCGGGTTGTTATTATTATTATTATTATAATAATAATAATTATAATAATAAAAATAAGAAGAAGAATTATTATTATTATTATTATTAAGAGGCTGAAAGGGAAAAACATCCTGGATCAGCTTCTTTTGGTCCACGGGGGAAAGTTCAGACCTGATGGAGGAGGGGATGAAGGGGGCCAAAATATGAATGAAAATGTTTTATTTTATTTAATAAATTGCAGCCAAACGGACAAAATGAAACTGGAAGAAAAGTGCGTGACTTGCTCATCAAATAAGTTCATGGCCTAGTTTCGGTTGGGTTATGGTTTCCTCATGTCGCCAACCTAAAACCTATTTAAAAAAATAAAATATAAAAATGCCGTGTCTGGAAAAAACCTTTTTTATTTAATGTTGTGTCTTCAGCTGTTACACAGAAATGTATAAAAAAGTAAGATACTTCATCTGAAATACACTGGAGCAGCAGTGTCCCAGAAAATACAACTTTTTAGACAATTACCTCAAAAAGAAGTACAAATTCCTAAAAATGTCACTTCGAGAACAGTTCTTGTTCTCAGCCACTTCCTGGCAGCGTATTATATTATATACAGTTTATTAGGGATTAACAACACATTCACATTTTTTCTCAAATGAGCAAAATAAATAAAAATTACATATTAAAGATTTTAAATTTTATTAATATTAGAATTGTATATTCTTTAATATTCAATAATAAAATAGGAGGCATGGACACCAATGTCTTACTCATTACATATTGGAGAACCTTGACAACCAAAATTGTGGTATTGACCAATAGCAAAGCAGCATTGGCTGTGTTGGCCTTTGAAGGGTCCGTTGGATAGACAAAAAGAGAATAAGCATATAATATTGTAATATTATCATTTTAGAATTATAGTCATGTTTCCATAGGGGGGAAGGAGGGTTTCCTCACCCTGTGGGCCCACCACCTGCAGGGTCGTCCGGGTCGGGTGCAATGTCAGCCAGGCGGTGGGCAAAGGCAGGGGCTTGGGCCTGCTGATCCTCGTCATCGCAGACTAGTTCTAGGGACGTGGCATGTCACCTCTTTGGTGGGGAAGGAGCCGGAGCTGGTGCGGGAGGTGGAGCAGTACCAACTAGATATAGTTGGGCTCACCTCTACGCACAGCACTGGCTCTGGAACCAAACTCAAACAGTCTTTATTAGTCACGCAACACACCACACTACAACACATGCACATGCTTTTGATGGTGGCCGGTGAAATGGATTCTCTGCTTTTGACCCATTCTGGCTTGTCCCTGGCTAAGTGCCATTGTGTTGGAGTTCTCCCCAGTGAACGACAGGGTCGCCTCTATGTGACTACAAGTTGCTAAGGGGAAAGCTCTGATTGTTGTGTGTGCTTATGCACCAAACACCAGTTCAGAGTATCCGGCCTTTCTAGGAGTCTCTGGGTGGCGTCCTGAAAGGGGCTCCGTCTAGGGACTCTATAGTTCTATTGGGAGACTTCAACGCTCACGTGGGCAATGATGGAGAAACCTGGAAGGGGGTGATTGGGAGGAACGGCCTACCTGATCTGAATCCAAGTGGTGCTTTGTTATTGGACTTCTGTACTAGTCATGGATTGGCCATAACGAACACCATGTTTGAGCATAGGGTGGCTCATAAGTGTACCTGGTACCAGACCACCTTAGGTCAAAGATCGATGATCGACTTTGTGGTCTGTCATCAGATCTGTGACCGTATGTCTTGGACACTCGGGTGAAGAGAGGAGCAGAGCTGTCAACTGATCACCACCTGGCGGTGAGTGGATCAGATGGCGGGGGAGGCTGCCAGACAGACCTGGTAAACTCAAACGTGTAGTGAGGGTGAACTGGGAATGCCTGGTGGATGCCCCTGTCCGCGAGGTCTTCAACTCCAACCTCAGGAAGAATTTTTCGCGCAACCCAGGGGAGGTTGGGGACATGGAATCCGAGGGGGTCATGTTCAGAACCTCCATTACAGAGGAGCTTTGGTCGGAAGGTAGTCGGTGCCTGTCGTGGCGGTAACCCAAGAACCCGTTGGTGGACACCAGCAGTGAAGTAGGCCGTCAACCTGAAGAAGGAGGCCTTTCGGGCTTGGCTGGGGCAGCAGAAAGGTACCGGCAGGCTAGAAGGGCTGCGGGGGGTCGTGGGAGTTTGCCCATCCAGTCTTCATGTGTTGTGTCCGGTTTGGGAACCTCAGAATTGCATCTCTGCTTTTTGCAGATGATGTGGTTTACAGCGTTAAGCGGTCAGGATGAGAGTCAGCACCTCCAAGTCTGAGGCCAAAGTTCTCTGCCAGAAAACGGTGGATTGCTCCCTCCGGGTCGGGAGCGAGTTGCTGCCCCAAGTGAAGGATTTCAAGTACCTCGGGATTTTGTCCATGAGTGAGGGGAAAATGGAGCGTGAGATGGACAGGCAGATAGATCGGTGCAGCGTCAGCAGTGATGCGGGCGTTGTACCGTACCATTGTGGTGAAGAGGGAGCTGAGCCGGAAGGCAAGGCTCTCAATTTACCAGTCCATCTACGTCCCAACCCTCACCTATGGTCATGAGCTTTGGGTAGTGACCGAAAGAACGACATCGCGAATACAAGGGGCCGAACTAAGTTTCCTCCGTAGGGTGGCTGAGCTCACCCTTAGAGATAGGGTGAGGAGCTCGGACATCTGGAAAGGAGCCAGAGGTGGTTCGGGCATCTGATCAGGATGCCTCCTGGGCGCCTTCCCTTGGAGGTTTTCCGGGCACGTCCAACTGGTAGGAGACCATGGGGTAGACCCAGAACGTGCTGAAGGGATTATATATCCCAGCTGGCTTGGGAATGCCTCGAGGTCCCCCAGGAGGAACTGGAAAATGTTGCCGGGGAGAAGGGGGCCTGGAGCTCCTTGCTCAGCCTACTGCCACCGCGACCCAGCCCTGGATAAGCAGAGGAAAATGGATGGATGGAATGGCCATGTTTCCTTGGTTTTACTGTGTATAGTTGGTGAAACTCAAGTTTTGCTGTGAAATCTTGTTTCTTTGGGGTTTATGGACTTATTGCCAACATTTAGTTTATATTATATTTAATGTCAGGTTTATAGTGCATCACCATTTCCATCTTA